>NC_056732.1:1878729454-1879029454 GCF_019279795.1 Protopterus annectens
CAGTCGTGTACACTTACCATAAAGTAGATCTTCAAGTGCATTCACTTTTGCAGTCATCACTTTTGGGTTATCCCTGCCAGGGTAGCCTTCGGCAGGCCCGAATACCAGAGGCTTTCTATTTCTACGTTGGTTGCTGTCACTTCAGGACTTACGTCAGGTCGTCAGTAGTATAAAGTAAGGCAGCCGACGCCATTACATCAGGTTTTCTTGCCCTGTCAGGAGCCCCCAAGTGGGAGCAGGTTCTGGTGGAAGAACCCCAACAGTAGAAAGTAAATACCAAAATGCCCCTTGTAAGGAGAGAGAGAGAAGAAAGAAGAGGGGGATGGAGGGAGGGAAACCAGCACTGCAACAGTGAATACACTCGAACATCTACTGTGTTCTTCATGTTTCACTGTTGCAGTCATCACTTTTGGGTTGATTCCCAAAGCTGAGGAAAAGGGTGGAGGCAGTCAAGGACACTAGGGGCTGGCTAGGATGCCCTGCAAGACTGCAGGGGCAAAGCCTGCCCTGGATTTGGAGAAGATAGGTAGGTGGAAATGTTTGGTGAAAGTGTGAACAGATGCCCAGGTGGCAGCCTCCAGGATGTCCCTGGTGGGGACTCCTCTGAGGAAAGCTGCAGATGTGGAGGCTGCTCTGGTGGAGTTAGTCCTGACCCCCTTGTGGGGAGGCTTTCCATGTTACTTGTTGCTTGTAACAGAAATGGATGCAGTGTGCTATCCATTTGGAAATTGATTGTTTGGAGATGGCTTTGCCCTCTGCCCCTGCAGCAAAGTTAACCAGCAATTAATCCGACTTTCTGAATGATTTACTCCTGTATAGATATAATCTGAGCTGTCTGCACATCTAGAGAGTGCAGGATCCTTTCCCCTTGTTCTGTGGGTTAGGGAAAAAGGTGGGCAAATGAATGGATTGGTTGAGAGCCACACTGGACACCACTTTGGGCATGAAGGATGGGTTAAGTCCCAAGGGAAACCCTGTCAGCATGTATGATGAAGGGCTCCACAGCCATGAGTGCTTGTAGCTCAGAGACCCTTATGGCTGAATGATTCCCAAAAGAAAAGCTGTCTTCCAGGAGAGAAATTTTAACTCTGCTGAAGATGCTGGCTAGAAGGGGGGGTAGGGTGAGCTTTTCCAGCACAAAGTTAAGGTCCCAAGCTGGGGTAGGAGCTCTTCTGGGTGGCCTCAAGTTGCTAGCCTCTCTTAGGAATTGTTTGATCAGAGGGTGTGAGAAAAGGGGGCTGCTCAGTGGGTAAATGAGCAGAGATAGCAGAGGCATGAATTTTAATAGAGGAGAAAGAGAGACCACTGTGTAGCAGTTCAGCTAAGTAATCCAGGATGAGAGGGAGGGAGGGCTGTGCTGTATCAGCTCCCTTAGCCTGAATCCAGGTGCAGAACCTTTTCCATTTGTCAGCATAAGACTTTCTAGTGCTAGGGTGTCTGGCCTCACATATAACATCGAGAACCTGTTTACTGAGGTTGGCAGATTGATCAGTAGTTAGGGAATATGCCAAGCTGCCAAACTGAGGGTCTGCAATTGGGGATGCATGAATTCTCCTTCCCTCTGGGTCAGGAGGGTTGGGGTCTGAGAGAGATGCCATGGTGGCAGTGGGGACAGGCTGCACAGCAGTGGGTACCAGTGCTGACGAGGCCAGTCTGGAGCAATAAGAATTGTCCTTGGTTTTTCCTCCCTTACTTTGAGCAGTACCCTGGGGATGAGAGGTACTGGAGGAAAGGCATAGACCAATAGATTGACACAAGGGAAGGACAGGGCATCCAATTTCTAAGCCATGCAGTGATGATCCCTGGGGCAGAACTTGCTGAGCGTATGGTTGGTATGGGAGGTAAAGATGTCGACCTTCAGGGTGCCCCATTTCTGAGTTATTAGGGTGAAGGATCTTTTGTCTAGTTGCCACTCGTGTGGGTCCAGAAGATTTCTGCTTAAGTGGTCTGCCAGAGAGTTTAGAGAACCTGGCAGGAATTGCGCTAACAGGTGGAGTTGCATGGCAGAGGCTGTGTGCCAAAGAGTCATGGCCAGCCTGCATAGAGGGTAGGAGCGAGTCCTTCCCTGCTTGTTGATATACCACATCACAGTGGTGTCTGTTTTGATCAGGTGAGCCCCTGGGGAGAGAAGGGGCCTGAAAGCTGTCAATGCATACTGGACAGCCAACATCTCTTTTTGGTTGATGTGCAGATGATTATTCTGTGGGCTCCATTGGCCCTGTATGCACCTACCATCCAGTTGTGCACCCCAGGCATAGTCTGATGCGTCTGTGGTGAGGGTATGGGCGGCGGGGAGTGGTGAGAAATGTAGTCCCTTGTTGTGGGAGCATGTTGCTGCCCACAAAAGAAAATCGTTCTTGAGGCAAGGTATCATGGGTATAAGAGTTTCCAGGTCTTGAGAGTGTTGACACCAAAGGCTTTTTAGGTACCACTGACGTTTCCTCATATGCACTCTGGCATATGGAATGACTAGAATGCAAGATGCCATGAACCCCAGAGCTTGCAGGATTTTCCTTACAGATAACTGTGGTCTCGTAGCTAGTTGAGAGAAGTAGACGGTCAGGTAAGTTTGTTTTTCTGGTGTAAGGAATGCCATCTGGGATGCTGTGTCCAGGCTTGCTCCCAGGAATATAATCCTTTGGGTTGGTACTAGTTTGGATTTCTTTTCGTTGACAGTGTACCCTAGGGAGGTCAGTAGGGATTGTACAAAGGCCAGGTGTTTGAGCAGCCTTTCCTGCCTGTCTGCCTGAATTAGGCAGTTGTCTAAGTATGGGTAAATTTGAATATTCTTTTGTCTGCAAAAGGCAATGGCTGGAGCCAGACATTTTGTGAAAACTCTGGGAGCAGTAGATAAGCCAAAGGGAAGTGCAGAGAACTGAAAGTACAGAGATCCTGCACTGAAACGTAGATATTTCCTGCATGATTCCCTGATAGGAATGTGGAGGTAGGCCTCTTTTAGGTCTAGGGTGGCTAGCCAAGCATCCTTGGACAGCATGGGTAGCAGCTACTGGAAGGTGAGCACTTTGAATTTTGGTATCACCAGGAAAGTGTTTAGAATGGATAGATCGAGGATGAGGCACCAGGAGCCCTCTCTTCTGGGTACCAGAAAAAGTCTGGAGTAGAAACCATGGCCTTTCTGTTCTGCAGGAACGTCCTCTATTGCCCTCATAGAGAGCTGGGAAAGGACTTGCTTTTGCGCCTCTGCCCACTAGTTTGGAGGTAGATCTGGGAACCTTTTTGGGGTTGGAAGAGTGTGGAAAGAGAGTGGAAAGGGACACTATGTTGAGGACCCAGCGGTCATTGGTAATGGTGGCCCAGGTGCTTGAGTGAAAGGAGAGCTTTCCTCCTAGGGGGTAAGTGAAGGTGGGCAGAGGGAGGGGGGTGGGGGAGAAGAGTCATTGTGAGTTCTTACCATGAGTGGCTTAGAACTCCTCGTTTTTGACATGGATGAATTCCACTGTTTTGATCTCTGTATTCCCTGTGGCTGCTGTCTGGGGGGGGGGGGGTCTGCTTCCACAGGGTCTGGGCTGAACTGACCTGGTGGGAGCAGGAAAGGACCAGTGTTTGGAGGGGCAATGCCGGCTGAACCTGGATGGCTGCACATGTAAGAAATTCTTAACTGTCTGCACAGATTTAGCTTTTTCTTCCATCTTTTTAAGACCTCCTCTGCTTTAGTGCCAATTAAGTTGTCTTTGTGCAAGGGTGCATCCAACAATTTAGATTTAACATGGCCTACCAAGGGTTGTTCCTTAAGCCATGCATGCCTTCTAAGGGCAGAAACGGTGACTGCTGCCCTACAAGAAGCTTCTAGAGCGTCAAAACCACAGTGTAAGGTGTGCTTAGTTACTTGATTTGCAGAATGCATTAACTCTTGTAACTCTTTAGATTCTGCACAAGCAGGAAAGGAAGACACTTCTTGTTTGAAGAGTTCCATGGCTGCTGTTGTGTCTTTTGGCTTTTCCCGGTTAGGGGTTGCCACAGCAGAACTCCGGTCCGCTAATGATTGGCAGTAGATTTTTACGTGCCAAGTTGCCAGCCCTGACGCACAACCTTCAACGAAGGTACGCCCATTCACGCTTGTCTCCACACAGAAGATGCTCTATCTGAGAATCGAACAGGACAACGTCTTACTGTGAGGCGACAACACTACCGCAGCACCACCACGAGTTCCATGGTATGTTGCTGAAATTTTAGCATATGGAACTGGCAATGTAGTGCTCTGATAGCAAGAGTAGCAGAGGTGTACACTTTTTTTACCCCATCTGTCCAGTGCTCGGGAATCCCTATCTGAGGGGATAGGATTCTTAGCAGAGGTTGCTTTAATTCCTTTAGGCCCTTGAGAAATTACCTCAGGGTCAGCAGTAAGATCTTTGAAAATAAATTTGTGAGAGTCAGGGACTCTGTAGTACCTGTCAGGTTTTCTGGGTGCAGGTGGGAGGGTGTCTGGAGTCAAAGTGGATTCCAGGAAAACATCATCCACAACATCCAGGACTGGGGAAATGGCCAGGGGTCTGTGTTGTGGAAGATCTATGAATTCCCTGAGTCTCTTTTGAGACTGAAGGTAGTCCTGACATTCCCATTGGAAATGCTCCCTTAAGGTATGAAGCGTTTCCCCAAAGGAAAAGTCCTTGGCGGGGAGAGGCAGAAGGAATGGAGTCCTCTGCATTAGAATCCTCATAAGCAGAGAGGGGTTCCATGTCTTCATATTCAGATGCATCAGTCATCAGCCTCCTGTTCAGACAAAACTACTGGGGACAGATCTCTTTTTCTTTTGGAAGGGGTAGCTTGGCTTCCCCTAATCAACATGATAAGGTCTTCCACCATTTTAAGCATTTGAGACTGAGGCAAGGAAGCAGGTGCCTGAGATTGGGTCATCGGTTTCTTGGGTGTGGTTCTTATCTTGGGCCTTAGAAACTCGGTAGTTTTGGAAAGAATGGTAGACGCGAAAGAAGTTGTCGGTTTGCGACGAGAATCAGTAGTGCAAAGTACTTCTTCGGAAGCCAGTGCCTGCTCAGCGGCTCCAGACCCATCCAAGGGAGAGACAACCGCAGGATCCTTAGTCGAAGAGTTCTGCAAGAATACCGGACTCCGAAAGGGTCTTGGTAGCGGCCTGCGAATCCACAGAAGCGGGCATTAGGGGCTGCGAAAGCGCCACCGGAGAACTGACGACTAGCTTAACGGAAGTGTCGCCGGTAGGTTTGGACCCATGCAGTCTGTCTCTGTCTTTATCCTTGCATTTTTTCGCAAGAGCTGATGGCTTACTGAAACCATACTGGAATTCAAGGACTGTAAGCGAAAATATCTAGCTACAATAAGGGTCTGACAGCGTATAGTTCTGGCATTGAACAAAGCACAAAAGTGACAGCAGGGGACGTCGTGGTCAGGGCCTAAGCAAATGAAGCAGTAAGAATGAAAGTCTCTCTGTGGTATTTGCTTTCCACAGGTGAGACAATTGTTAACTTTTTCTGACATCTTTTAGAGCAAGAAAAAGGATCCCCAATGGGGTACTTAGCTTTAAAAGACTTCAGCTTCAATTCGGAAGACAAAACTCAAGTAGCGGCAGACCGACACTCATGCGAACTGCTTCTTCTTCAGGCTCCACTACAAGAAAGACTGATGCAATGGCATCGGCTGCCTTTCTTTATACTACTGACGACCTGATGTTAGTCCTGAAGTGACAGCAACCGGCGCAGAAATACTAAGCATCTGGTATTCAGGCCGGCGGAGGGCTACCCTGCCATGGATAACCCAAAAGTGATGACTGCAACAGTGAAACACAAAGAACATCCAGCACAATCTATTCCACAATACACTACATCTCAACAACACTCCTTGTTCTCTCACTGCTATCAGTTATTTGAGGTCTTCTGACCCTGATTACTCCCCACATTAGGAGAGAGTGAACCTACTGCAGCAACAATGAGTCCCAACACATTACAAATACAACACAACTTCTCCTTCCACAACTTCTTAAGCACACACACACACACACACACACACACACACACACACTCCTTGATCCCCCCAAGCTCAAGCATTCCTCCTACCATGCAAGGCTTACTCCAGACAATAAGTACAACTATAATAAAATTTACCACCCCCCACACACACAAATATCCTCTTCATACTCCTCCCCTTTCTGCCTCCTTCTTTCTGCACTTTTCAGACACAATAATTTGCTACACTACAGGTGCTGCGGTAGCGTTGTTGCCTCACAGTAAGACGCTGACCGGTTCGACTCTCAGCTAGAGCGTCGTCTGTGTGGAGACATGCGTGAATGGGCGTACCTTCGTTGAAGGTTGTGCGTTAGGGCTGGCAACTCAGCACGTAAAAATTAACTGCCAATCATTAGCGGACCAGAGTTCCGCTGTGGCGACCCCTAACCGGGAAAAAGCCAAAAGACACAACAACAAAATTATTCATACAACTTTCAACTCCCTTCACCTCCCAACCTTACCACATTGCTACTTTCTTCAAACACACAACACCCAGAAATCCTCCCCTTCTACCATCATCTTCCTCATGTAATACTTCCATGTAAAAGTGTGCCTTTACAAGTTTTCATAGTTTTGTAAAAGCTTCATTATATAATACAAAACACTATTACTTCACTATAGTTCACAGTGTAGTACATCATTCTCTATGTAATATAAATGCCTTTACTAATCTACATTCCGCTACTGTTAATAGTACATTCTCTATGTAATATAAATGCCTTTACTAATCTACATTCTACTACTGTTAAGAATTTTACCCCAACTTGCACTGATTAATCCTACAACTATTTATGTATCCTCAATTGTATTAGTGTTTTCTTAATGTGAATTATTGTATAGTCTGCTTCTTATACTACCTTGTATCCTTATCAGATTGCAAACCCCGGGCTGAGAGTGCAAAGACTTCACCTAGATCTGCAGTCTACCCGAGTCAATAACTGTGTGCATGCATAAATAAATACACAAACAAAAAAAAAATCCCTCATGTATGCATACATACAACAAAATAAAAAAAAACTCTTCAATCTGCCACAGTCAGCAACTGTATGTACACATACATAACAAACAAAACAAAAAAAAAAAAACTCAAGCATGCATGCATAAACAAAAAACCCATGCATGCTTTGCATACATAAACAAAAAAAATCCTCACTCTGTCTCAGTCAATAAATGTATGCACACATAAATAAATAAACAAAAAAACTCTGTATTCTGCCACACTCAATAACTGTATACACACACAAATAAAAAAACAAAAAAAATCAACCTTGCATGCATAAACAAAAAAAAATCCTCACTCTGCCGCAGTCAACAAATGTATACAAGCATAAAAAAAAAAACATGAATGCATGAATAAAAAAAAACAAACCTCTTCACTCTAACTCAGTCAATAAACACATGCATGCATAAACAAACAAATTATATGCATGCTTAAATAGACACACACACACACACAAATGAATGCATAAATATACAAAAAAACCCCTCTACACTTTACCCTGTCAATAAATGTATACATGTGTAAACAAACATATAAAACAAAAAATGCATGCATGCATAAACAAAAAAACTTTTATCCCAGTCAATAAATGTATGCATGCATAAATAAGCAAACTGTTTTCAGATAAACAGGACATCTGGATCTACACAATCTTGGTCCCAAGCGGACAGGGATACTCGCTACACCTTGGTTCAGTAACATATTGCCTGCATCTGCACAGAATGAAAGATGATGAATGACCAACAAGTGACCACAGAGTTAAAGCCCTGCTGAGACCAGGTCATGCCAGAGATGGTACCAGGCAGCAAGAAGCCTGTGCAACATTGGGTGCCTGCATCAAACAGCAGTTAATAAAAGAACAAGTCCAGCCTACTGTGGAAAAGGCTGTTAGAATGGTCAAACCATGCAAGCACAGAATGGTCACACCGTGCAAGCACAGAATGGTCAAACCGTGCAAACACAGAATGGTCAAACCGTGCAAACACAGAATGGTCAAACCGTGCAAGCACAGAATGGTCAAACCGTGCAAGCACAGAATGGTCAAACCGTGCAAGCACATCCTGCAACTGGCCAATCCCTACGGGTCCAAATGGGGTAAAAGGGTGACCCCCCTTACTCCTCAAACAATAAGCTTAGATTAACTCTGGGGCTGCAGGTAGAGTAGGCAACCCAGTCTCAGGCTCGACTGCCAAGACTTTGTTGGAGGATGCTTAATATTCCTCTGCATGAGATCATCATTCAGACATTCAAATAATAAAATGGTCAATCCTGCTACATGGGGGCCAGTCCAAGGCTCTCAGGGGTGCACCTCTCATGACAGTGGGTTAACATGATCATTTTCTACTTGAGAGAAAGCTCACATGAGGAATTCAAGACTAATCATATGTTAATTTTCACAGATGAGGCTGTGATAAACCAAGATGCTGCCAGCCCAGCTAGCTGGAATTTTGTAAACAATTATATGTCACTTGAAAATATTAATATAATTTATAGAGAAATGTGACGCTGCCTGAAAGAATATAAGTACTCTGTTCTATTTACTACACACTGTCTTAACTGTTGCTAGCATGATTATTAGCTTAAGCAAAAAGCTGCAAGAATAATCTGAAATGTAAAGGGTTAATTTACAATAGTGTAAAATGCTAAGAAATTAGAAAAACAGAAGTGTGCTGGCAAGCATATATAGCTTAGTTAGATGTTGGCATCCATGTGAAAAAGTATGTTATTGAGAAACAAAGTTTGTAAAATAGCTACGCAGATGGCAGCTGAAAGTACATTGAAGTAACTTCAAGCAAGATAAATCCGGAACACAAGCAAGACAGTGCTGGAACACAGTTTCAGATAATGCAAGACTGAATTTGCTGGGCCACAGAATCAAGGACAAATCATAAATTAGAAGAACAAAGAAAAACTGTTATACAAAGAAAAAACTGTATTACATCAGACTTTGAGAAAAATACCAGACTTTTTGGTATAAATGTAAATGTGCATAAACAAGCTTTGGGAATTTGATACAGAGAGCTGACATATTTGTATTGCTTGCTTGTAGCACCAAAAGGAGAATATAATAGTACAAGCTATCAACTGAAACATTTGTCTCCGTGTATTTACTGTACTCAGTACAATACAGTAATAAGACTAGTTAATTGCAATAAATAATTAAATGAACTGTGGTATGCTTGCATGCAAAGGCAAGTAACAGAAAGAAACCTACAGAAAGGCAGTACAGAATTCTTCAATGGCCAGCCACAGTTGACGGACTGAATGGTATCTTATTGCAACAACTACAGCTTCTTTTTATTCAGTTGCAGTGCAAACTTTGTCTCCTTCTTCTGTACAGCATCCAGTAGCAGAACAGTGCATCTCTGCAGATTCCACAGGTCCTGTATATTCGCACAGCTGAGTCTACCAGCTGTGTTTGACCACCTTTTGGGAGAATCAACTAGGGACTTTCCACGCTTTCTCAAAGGAAGATGTGGCCACCTTCCACACAGAAACTGGTAATTCCTTTTTTGTTTCTCATTCTAGACAAAAATGTAAGACTACCTTTCAGGTAGACAGTAATGACAGTCCAGCACATGTATGGTCAGGATTTAAAGATTGGTATAAACTTAACTGTAGCACATGTAGTACTTTACTAGGTAAAGTTGATGTCAATGCTTTATGTAAATACATTATGTTTGACTGGTATCTTAAACAGCAACATGACTGGTATGACAGTAAACGTTTATGTCTTAAAAGTAACAACCAGCTGCATGATGTCTTGTCACCACGTGTAAAATGTTAACTTCAGAGTTATAATATCAGTCAAGTCAGTTAGTTACAGTCTCTTCTGTACATCTTGCTAGACAAAAGTGGCATAAAACCACTGCAGATTACGCAACAGATAGCAACGAGGTTCATGGTGAACTGACAAAAACATTTAATAAACTTCTAAAAGACAGAGGAAGTTCAAAAAGTTCAGACAACATATGCAAACACTTTTCAAAAGTGCATAACAGCTTTAAAGTCAGCAGAGCAAAATACTGACAAATATAATTTGGTTAGTAAAGAGTTAAAGCAACAGCAGTTAACTACGCTGATAAAGCATAATTTACGACGTACTGTTCTACATTTACAAAATGGTTAGGTGTACACAAAAAAAAAAAACTTTCATTCAGTTAAAGCAAGGCACTTAAATGGTCATTTTAAAAACATTTCATATATCAAAACAGTTCTAGAGCATAGAAATCAAATGAGAGCAGTTACACAGAGTAAAGCCATGACGTCATAGACTGATAAGCATGTATTTTCTTTTTCAACTAAAGTACAGCAAAAGGCAGACAACAGCAAATGTAAATATATCTCTTTTAAGTATGTGTTAGTTAAGTCAATATCTCTTTTGTTTCTTACAACATTTTGTAACTGTATAATAGCATCAAAAATAGCAAAGACTCCAGTTAAAAGAGTATTCAAAAGCATTATTATGCATACAAAGGCAAATTACGAATGTTTATATCAAGTTGCAACAATATTTTAACTAATGACTGAAGGTACAAGTAAGTGCTAAAGGAGTTAAGTGTCTGAAATGCGCAGAAAGAAAAAAAGTAATGTGACCTCAAATCTTTCCAGGCTGGAATGGGTAGTTACAAAAAATGTCAAGATAAAATGTTACTGGTACTGAAGTTTATAAGGTCAAGGAATGTTGTCAGGCCAAATGGCTTACGTTCTTCAAAAACATTATTGTTAAGTATTCACATACAGAATTAAGCAAAAAGCACAAAACTCTAATCCTGTTTAGTAATTGTAATAAGATGTCACAATTGTCCATACATGTCATTAATAATCTGTTTGCAAGTAAATACTACACCAAGTACAGTCAGTACATGGGCTATAGTATGCAGTTAAATTATGCAGGTCCCTTTACAAAAAGGGAGGGTACAAATAGCTACTAGTACTACAACTTTAACAATATAGGCAATAGCAAAAGCTTTATAAAAATAATCAAATCAAAAAGCAAATGTGTAAGACCAATGTGTCAGGTCTAGGTAACAGCCAAAGGGCAAGCAAACATTCAATTCTCACAGCATAAAGTAAACAAACGATACTAAAATAAATTATACAATGCCTCCTCTAAAATGTGCACGCTGATTGGCCAGCCCAACCAGCGTGCCCGTTGTAAATCCCTCAATATACTAACGGAAAAAGATCCGGTCGCCCGGACTTTTTCCGTTAATAAACACTAATCTCGCTATGTTAAAAGAGTTTAACATAGCGACACAGGTTTAAAAAGCAACGCAGATCTCCGTTGCTTTTTAAAGCTGTCTCGCTATGTTAAACTCCTTTAACATAGCGACACAGTAAAGCAACGGAGATCTTGCGATCTCCGTTGCTTTAACCTGTCTCGCTATGTTAAATGAGTTTAACATAGCGAGACAGCTTTAAATAAGCAACGGAGATCTCCGTTGCTTATTTTAAAGCTGTCTCGCTATGTTAAACCCATTTAACATAGCGAGATAGTAAAGCAACGGAGATCTTGCGTTCTCCATTGCTTTTGCCCACAGCTCTGATGTACTGCGAGGCATGCGCAGTACATCAGAACTGCCGTGGAACACCAGACAGCCGCGGAAGGGCAGCAAAGAGGCGTATACAATGCCATTATTTAAGAAAAGTGATTATTTCTTTTCTTAAATAATGTCATTAATATAATAACCACGCCTGGGTGTGGGTAATGCTGATTACCCACGGTTGTCTTTGTTTGGTCCCTCGGGCTTCGCCCTCGGGACCAAACCACGCCAACCGTGGGTAAATCCAGCATTACCCACACCCAGGTGTGGGTTATTGCTATAATAATGTATACTACAGGGGGTAGGGCATGCTTTCAATTTTACGCTGTGTAAACAGTACTGCAAACAAAGTGTTAATACCAAAAAATACATTTTACTGTTTCAAGTAATGTAATTGCAGGCTTCAGTTTAATGCTAGGTTTGGAAACCTAGACTGAGTGTACATTACAGCCATGTACATACAAATGCAAAAACAATGTGTACAAGCAAGTGTATTCTGTACAGTATATACTAAATGGTTTAATCTATGTAAATAGACAATTTTGCATTCAAGTATTAAACTGTTCACAAAAATTACTTCTCAATTCATTTATATGTATAAGTCAAAGCTTGACATTTGTGACGGGGTTTTTTTTCAAAAAAACAAGACTGCAATGCCTTTGCAATAAAATCTTCAAGCATTGTATAAGACATCACTGTACTGAGTCATATTCAGATTCATCCAGTTCTAATAGTAATGGTTGGCATCACTGTGTTAAAAGGTTTTGTTTCCCAATGTGTTTCTACTAATAAAGCAAGGAATCAAATAAATAAAACAGCATTCATTCATGCAATGTAACAAAGTCAGGTACAGCTTGAGACAAGCTGAATGTTCAGTGTCTGAAACATGCTTCAAGGACTATAAATAAAAATGCAGCTGTGAGACAAGGCACGCAGCATTCAACACAGACATCTGCATTTCATTTGCATCATTCTGAACATTAAAACAGAGAGAATTACAATATTTCGTAAATAAAACTTGGTTAAAAAATGCTGCATGGGTGCAACATTTGCCAGGAATTCTATTAGGGGTAAAAGCTACCCCAAACAGCAAGACAGGTATTTCACCATTTAAAATCATGACAGGCAAAAAAAATGCCCACACAACTACCTTTTGATCCAAAGAATGGACATAACAGACCTCTGTTAAAGGTAGCACAACATCAAAAATGGTTAAAAGACATCATAGAACAGTGTGATTAAGTAACGGAACAAATAGTGCCTTTGGTCTGTAAGGTCAAATAAAGTAAAAAGAACAAGACCTTGCTAGTTCACAGGGATCAAATGAGTTATTGTTTATAGTGATCAGCAGCAAAATGCATCGCTTTTAAAAGGGGGAGCAGGTGCTCAATAAAGTTTATGTTTCTGTTTTTTTTTTTTTTTAGAGGCAATCTACAAGACTGAATGCCAAGCACTGTGCAAAGTTTGTTAAAAGTATTCCCAAAAAGGTTGTTATTGTTGATTGTAAGTATTGTACTCAGAGGATTCCTTTTGGTAAAATGCCAAACAGAGAGAATCAGGGTTGTTTATTACAACATTTCACGAATGACACTAAGTTGGGAAAATGCTACACAAAATAGATCACAAGGCAATTTCAGTTGTAAAAAGCATACAGCATGTACCTTTGGAAGAATAACATTTACCACAAATGTAACTGCATGGTTAGCTAAACAAGGTCAGGCATACATAAAGGCAGAAAAAAATCAAAGACTGAAACATTTCAGTAAACAGCTCAGTCTCCATTAGATGCTGTACATTACAGGGGAAACAACCGGTATAATTTCTACCAATACTCTGTTTATTTGTGCAAATAGCACAAAGACACATGGCAAAGGACCATGGGTTGGAATATTTACCATTCTGTGTAATAAACCAGTACTTCATACAAATCAAGTGGTAAAAATACCATCCACGTGTACCATGATAGGGCAACAATACTGCACATCAATATTACATCCCCAAGTTGTAAAGATACCAAATGCAGTTTTAAAAGAGCTTGGTATAAAAACTAGTAGGACAAAATATCTCACAGATTGTACATTTACAAGCACAATGAAATCTTACTATTTAGTAAGTCATCACAAGTATCTTTAATAGACAGATTACAACTTGGTACTAATGTGCTGACTGGCTAACTCTCTCTAGAATATGTAAAAATCTGTTAACCAGCTTACTGTGTAATTTAATTTAATCCTGACGTACGCTCGGGATTAACTCTAACCTGTGGAACTTGTTTAACTTGCTTACTTATGTAATCTCTGTAAATAGGCTGTTTGTATTATGTAATGCTGGTATTATGCAATGCTGTATCTGCTTACCCTTGGAGCTTTTCTCCCTGGGCCTCCACTGAAAATGGACATGCATCCAGTCGGACTATCCCGGTCAGCAAATGTAAAATAAATAAATAAAATAAATGTATCTAAATTTGTAAATCGAACAAAATGTTGTGTAAATGGACAGCATTGCCTTCAAATTTCAAAGTGTGTGTTAAAGTGGCACCACAGTTTGTATGTGTGGTTTCAAATAACTCAGTGTTAATAGTAAAAGGCAAAAACAAAAGGTGACACTGCCCATAACTGGTGGGACATGTTTACAGGGTGGTCATCGTCTGGAACCAAATTGCTAAATGGGTTAATACATCCTGAGTTCATAGTTTTAGGGGTCATAATAATAATAGCTTAAAATATATACTGCAGGTTATCAAGAGTTGCTATAACTCAACAAGTTATAATTGTAAATATGAGCAAAATGGTAAATGCTGTAAATGATAGTGCTAATGAAACAAATGCAGTGTTTTCCTTAACTGAAGTTTAGTCCATTCCTCAAATAAAAAAACGGGGAACTGAAAGAATATAAGTATTCTGTTCTATTTACTATACACTGTCTTAACTGTTGCTAGCATGATTATTAGCTTAAGCAAAAAGCTGCAAGAATAATCTGAAATATAAAGGGTTAATTTACAATAGTGTAAAATGCTAAGAAATTAGAAAAACGGAAGTGTGCTGGCAAGCATATATAGCTTAGTTAGATTTTGGCATCCATGTGAAAAAATATGTTATTGAGAAACAAAGTTTGTAAATTGGCTACGCAGATGGCAGCTGAAAGTACATCGAAGTAACTTCAAGCAAGATAAATCCGGAACACAAGCAAGACAGTGCTGGAACACAGTTTCAGATAATGCAAGACTGAATTTGCTGAGCCACAGAATCAAGGACAAATCATAAATTAGAAGAACAAAGAAAAACTGTTATACAAAGAAAAAACTGTATTACATCAGACTTTGAGAAAAATACCAGACCTTCTGGTATAAATGTAAAATGTGCATAAACAAGCTTTGGGAATTTGCTACAGAGAGCTGACATATTTGTATTGCTTGCTTGTAGCACCAAAAGGAGAATATAACAGTACAGCCTACCAACTGAAACATTTGTCTCTGTGTATTTACTGTACTCAGTACAATACAGTAATAAGATTAGTTAATTACAATAAATAGTTAAATGAACTGTGGTATGCTTGCATGCAAAGGCAAGTAACAGAAAGAAACCAACAGAAAGGCAGTACAGAATTCTTGACTGCCAGCCCAGCTAGATAGAATTTTGTAAATAATTCTATGTCATTTGTGAATAGTAATATGATTTTTTTGCTTGCCTTAAAAATGTAAGAAAACTATATGTTCTGTACTGAGCTTCAAGATTGTAACCACAGTGCACCTTGCTGGAAAAGGGCACTAATGTGTATAAATTATATGCCAGTGCAAATGTATGGTTTCATAGTAAAAGTTGGAATATACAGAGTTAACTTGCAAACTCTGAGAAAATAAAGAAAGAATTTTGTGTGTGTGTTTACCAGAACTAGAAGACAAAATGTCTGCAGCTGGAAATTCTTTCTATTGTTTGAAACAGAGGTAATTACAGGTTTCCAAGGCACTTGTTTTACGACTTCCAGTTTCTGGCAAGCTTCTAAAAGAGAATTGTCACCTTCTAAGAGATAAGTATTTTAACAGAGACATGTTAAATTCTGTTGATATCTGTTTATCCTGGGAAACAGATGCAAGTGCCAAATAGTGATGTCATCTGGCTAACCCAGCAGTAATGTGTATCATTAACTTAAGAACTATCTCAGACAGAAAGAGTGCATTTTGTATATTGTTCTGGATCTGTTAACAACTCACCAGCACTTGCCTTGCTCTGTAAGTAAGACTTTGATCTTAGTATCTCTCTTAGAGATAGATAGGAAAATAGATCAGTCTAGATGTTTTCCATATTTATGAGACTGTCCTGCAATGTTCTTTTAAAGTATTTCCTGTGATTCTGATCTCTGTCGTCACTGTGCTGAGTTAAGAAGTATTGTCTTGTGCTTTTATTTATTATTAAATATATTTAAACCTATTAATGGGGGCGGATTTTGTGTAGAGATATTTAAGCTCTTATAGTACTTGCATGTATTTGGTGACACACTATAGGCCACTCCTAAATAGCCTTGGTCACACTTACTATTTGGATAACAGCAACATTACACAGTGGAACTGGTCACCCTTTGGGAAGGGCCTTATAGCAGGTGATATGTAGGGGTTCTGGTGGCATGCTAACTACCTTATGGTCTGGGCAGAAGGAGGCATAGCTAGTAAACATGTGCCAGCCTTCCCCAGGTGTGTGTTTGTGTATAAATTCACTAAGATAAGATATAAGATTGTACCTTTCAGACCTTACTTTTTCATCTGAGGTGTTCTACAGTCTATATGCTGACGACCTGAAATTGGGTAAACTGATTACAAGTGTTACAGATAAGGCATGTCTGCAAAATAATTTGACTAAATTGACCATTAGGGCACAGGAGAATAATATGTTGATAAATACGTCAAAAACTATGCATATAAGATTTGGGAGACATAAACTGAAAGGTGAATATTTAATACAGCACACAGTGATTGAAACTGTCGATTCATTTAAGGACCTGGGTTATATGGGTAGATTCAGCTATGAGTTTTTCTAACCACATCAACCAATTGGCTAATGATAGTTACAGAACTATAGGCTGTATAAAAAGATTTATAAAGTCTAGGAAATCAAACATAATGAAGTTATTGTTTGTTAGTTACATTAGACCCAAACTTGAGTATGGAATAACAATATGGAAACCCTATAGGAAAACAAGCATGAATAAACTGGAAAGTGTACAGCGGAAATATACTAAGGCCATCCATGGATGTGAAAATTAAGTTATTATGAAAGACTAAAATATCTGAACTTGTACAGTGTCTCTTACAGATATTTAAGAGGAGATCTTATTCAGGTATATAGGGCATTTAGGGACAACTACCTCTGGGAATGTTTGGGGTTATCAAAAAGTACTAGAGAATTGTCAGATAACCTATGTAGAAGATTCTATAGGAATGAGAAGTGTACTAACTGGTTCTCTGACAGAGTAGCTGATGTTTGGAACAGACTACCAAATTACATTAAAGCAAGTACTAGTTTAGATATTTTTAAGAACAGCCCGGACAGTTATTATGGGAACAAGTGTTTTGGCATATTGGCAAGCTAGAAGGGCTTTAATGCCCATGCTTGAAACATTTGTATGCATGTATGTATAACCTCTTGTGGTAGTTTGGTACCCTTGTTGTCTCCAGATTACCTACTGCTGGTATTTTTGTCATTCCCACTGCTGCTTCTATTTCGAAATGCCTGGCCTCCAACTCAAGTCTCTTTAGCTCCAGACAGATTTTTTTAGTCCTCTGTAGAAAGGATGAGCTGTCCACTCTCTGAGTGCTGTACATTTCCATGACCAGTCTGATCATCCTCCTGGTTGCTATTCTCTGAAGCAGCTGTGACTAAAGCTGTAATCATGCCTGCTTTAGCCAGGTTGGCATGTGCCAGTCCTTTAGCCTGGCACATCTCAGCCAACTGGCTCCTTGTCAGCTTGCTATACTCCTCTGCTGACATGCTTGCCTGCTCTTCTTGATAACTAAGCTAACAAAAAAAATAAAACTATTGTGATATGAACTCTGAATGTTCACTGCATGGCTGATTTAGAGTACAAAAAAGTACAGTTTTGTACCTACCATAAATGTAGATGTTCGAGTGCTAATACAGCTGCAGTCATAACAGATGGGTTCTCCTGCCGTCAGGTGGGTCCTCGGTCGGCCGAATTCCAAAGTCTAGGTCCGGCGTCGGTTGTCGTCGCTTCTTCCCTGACATCAGTGCGACAGGGGTATAAAAGAACCAGCTGACGCCATTTTCTTCAGTTTTTCTTGCCCCAGATGTCAGGTGCCCCCAGAAGGAAGGCAATACATAAATTTATGTAATAATGCAATGCAATATAATCAAAATACAGTAGTTGCAAGCAAATACACCATAAATGAATACCCCAATCAGGTTGTATGAGGAGGTGTTAGCCAATAGGCCTGTCCCAAGAGGGGAAGGAGGGAAACCTGGACTGCAGCTGTATTAGCACTCGAACATCTACATTTATGGTAGGAACAAAACTGTACTATGTTCATCGTGCATACAGCTGCAGTCATAACAGATGGGTAGAATCCCAAAGCTAAAAAGGGGTGGTAGGCACTAGGTGGAACTAGGAGGAGCCAGGATGCCCTGCAAGACTGCAGTGGCAAAGTCTGCTCTAGTTTTGGAGTATAATGGTAGGTGGTAGTGCTTGGAGAAGGTATGCACAGAACTCCAAGTGGCTGCTTCCAAAATATCTTTGGTAGGAACTCCTCTGAGGAAAGCTGCAGAGGTAGCTGTGGCCCTTGTGGAGTGAGATCTGATGCCTGCAGGTACAGTTTTACCATGAAAAGAGTAACAAAAGCGTATGCAGTGGGATATCCATTTTGAGATTGTCTGTTTGGAAATTGGCTTCCCTTGAGCTCCTATAGCATAGGACACAAAGAGTTGTTCTGATTTTCTGAAAGGCTTTGTTCTGTCCAAATAATAACGCAGCTGTCTGTGGATGTCCAAGGAATGTAGTAGTCTCTCCCCTTTGTTTTGAGGATTAGGGTAAAAGGTAGGTAAGTGGATAGCCTGATTCAAAGCTACCCTGGATACCACCATTGGCATAAAGGACGGGTTGGTTCGTAAGGAAACTCTGTCCTGATGGAAAATGATGAAAGGGTGCACAGCCATGAGGGCCTGTAGTTCCGATACCCTGCGAGCTGAGGTGATAGCCAGAAGGAAGGCTGTTTTCCAGGACAAATATTGCAAATCTGCTGAGGCAGCTGGCTCAAAAGGAGGCAAGATCAGCTTTTCTAGAATTAAATTGAGGTCCCAAGCAGGTATTGGTTGTTTCCTTGGGGGTTTTATATTCTTAGCCCCTCTGAGGAACTGTCTTAAGAGGGGGTGAGAGAATAAAGGTGGATCAGTGTTGTATTCTGCAGAAATGGCTGAGGCATGGATTTTGATGGAGGAGAATGAAAGTCCACTGCTTAGCAGCTCAGCTAGATACTGTAATATTTGAGGTAAATTCAGTTTTCCAGGATTCTGGCCCTTTTTCTCATTCCAGGCACAAAACCGTTTCCATTTTGCGGAGTAAGCTTTTCTAGTAGACGGCCTTCTGGCCTCCAAAATGACATCCTGCACCTCCTTGGAGAGTAGGGTCTGTTGTGAAGTTAAGGAATCTTCCATGCGGCCAGATTGAGTGTTTTCAGCTGACTGTGAAGAGTTTTGAAGCTGTGCTGAGTCAGAAGAAGAGGCATTAGAGGTAGGGTCCATGGTGGGGAATGCGCCAGGCTCCTCAGGAGTGGGTACCAGTGCTGTCTTGGCCAGTCTGGAGCAATGAGAATCATCTTTGGTCTGTCTGCTCTGGTTTTTAATAGAACTTTGGGCAGCAGAGGAAGAGGTGGAAAGGCATAAACTGTCATTGTTGTCCAACTGAAAGCGAGAACGTCCACTCTCCAGGCCTGTGGATGAAAAGTCCTTGAGCAGAATTTTGTCAATTGGTGATTTTTGTGGGAGGCAAAGAGATCTATGTCTGGCCTTCCCCATGCTTGAATTATCTCTGTAAAAACTTGAGGATGCAATTTCCATTCGTGTGGATCTGTCATATTTCTGCTTAGGTTGTCTGCCAGCGTGTTTTCCTTGCCTGGCAAGTACTGTGCTTGAAGTTCGATAATTCCAGAGCCATGTTCCAAAGTGACATGGCCAGCCTGCATAGGAGGTATGAATGGGTTCCTCCCTGTTTGTTTATGTACCACATTACTGTGGTGTTGTCTGTCCTTATCAATAGTTGACCTGGATGCAGAAGGTCTTTGAAAGCTATAATAGCATTTATTACTGCTAGCATTTCCTTTTGATTGATGTGAAGGTGCTTTTCTTTTTGGGACCATTTGCCCTGAATGCACCGATCTGTCATGTGCGCCCCCCAGGCGTAGTCCGAGGCGTCTGTTGTGATGACTTGATTTGCTTGAGGCTTGCAGAATGGGAGACCTGTGTTTGTTTGGCATGCTTGAGCCCACCACAGAAATTCCTTTTGAAGACATGGAATTAGTGGTATTACTGTGTGGCTGTGTTGAGACCATAGGTTTTTCAGGTACCATTGAAGTTTCCTCATATGCAGCTTTGCACATGGGATTAGTAGGATGCAAGATGCCATGAATCCCAGAGCCTGCAGGATTTTCCTTGCAGTCAGCCTGGTGAAATTTGCTAGTTTTCTGAAGTATTGAGTTAGTTGCCCCTGTTTCTCTGGCGTGAGGTAGGCCATCTGGGTGTTTGTGTCCAAGTTGGCACCCAGGAAAATTATTTTCTGAGAGGGTATTAGCCTTGATTTCTTTTTGTTGACTGTATATCCCAGAGAATTCAACAACATTATTACAATAGCCAGATTTTTCAGAAGTATGTGCTTGCTGTCCGCTTGGATCAGGCAGTCGTCCAAATATGGGTATATTTGTATCCCTTGAAGTCTGCAGTAGGCAATTACTGATGCCAGGCATTTCGTGAATACTCTGGGCGCAGTAGATAAGCCAAAGGGCAATGCAGAGAATTGATAATGGGTTGAACCGGAAAGAAATCTGAGGTATCTTCTGCAATTTTGTCTGATTGGGACATGCAGGTATGCCTCCTTGAGGTCCAATGTTACCAGCCAAGACTCCTTGCCCAGCATGGGAAGAAGCTGCTGTAATGTGAGCATCTTGAATTTTGGCACGAGTAAAAATGTGTTTAGGATGGATAGGTCCAAAATAGGTCTCCAAGCTTTTCCCTTCCTTGGTACCAGGAATAGTCTGGAATAAAAACCTTGACCTTGTTCTTGAGTAGGTACCTCTTGAATAGCTTTCATGTCCATGAGATCTGAAATTTGTCTTTGTGCCTCTGCCCTTTGATTGTGTGGCAGGTTTGGCATGCCTCTCATTTTTGTAAGGGTGTGAAAATGGAATCTGTAGCCTCTGTTTATAATGTCCAGGATCCATTTGTCTTTTGTGACAATATGCCAATTTTTTGAAAATAATGCCAGTTTTCCGCCTAAGGGTGCTGCCATTTGAGCCTTGCTTGGCATGCAAAGGGGAAAGTCATTGGGTTTGCTTTCTGAATGGCTGCGAACTATCCTCACCACCTCTTTGTGTAGGAGCTTGCCATTGTCTACCTCTAATCGATCCTTGAGATTGCCCTCTGCCCCTCGGGCGCCTGTATCTACCTCTTTGGGGTCTGTCCGTGGCTGGAAAGGACCAATTTTTGGAAGGCCAATTTCTACTGAAACGTGGAGGTTGCCCTCTGCCCCTCGGGCGCCTGTATCTACCTCTTTGGGGTCTGTCCGTGGCTGGAAAGGACCAATTTTTGGAAGGCCAATTTCTACTGAAACGTGGAGGTTGCACCTGTAGAAAATCTTTCACTGTTTGCATTGATTTAGCCTTTTCCTCTATTTTCTTTAATACCTCCTCAGCATTAGCACCAAATAATACATCCTTTTGTAGGGGGGCATCTAGTAATTTAGCTTTGACATGATCTGGTAAGGTTTGCTCCTTGAGCCAGGCATGTCTACGTATGACTGATCCTGTAACAGCAGCTCTACATGAGGCCTCTAGAGCATCAAAACCACATTGCAAGGTATGTTTACCCACTTGTTCTGCACTATGCATCAAATCCTGCAACTCCTTCAAGTCTGGTTGTTCAGGTTGTGACATTTTGCTTCTCAACTGTGATAACAGAAACTGTTGGTACTTTAACATATGGAACTGGCAGTTTAATGCCCTCATGGTTAAGGTGGCCGAGGTGTATACCTTTTTTCCCCACCTTTCTAAAGATCTGGAATCTCTCTCGGAAGGTAATAGATTTTTAGCAGTGGAGGCCTTAATTCCCTTGGGGCCCTGTGAGATAGTTTCTGGGTCAGCCGCATGGCTTTTGTATAAAAATTGGTGTGAGTCAGGAACCCGATAGTACCTGTCAGGCTTGACTGGGGCTGGAGGTAAAGAGTCTGGGTTAAGGCAGGCCTCCGAATACACATCATCTAGTATGTCTAAGACAGGAGGTATAGCCAGAGGCCTGTGCTGAGGTAGCAAGAGAAAATCCCTAAGCCTTTTCTTGGAGTCTGAGTACTCTTGGCCTTCCCAGTGGAAGTGTTCCCTCAAGGTGTGCAAGGTTTCCCCAAATGAGTAATCCTCTGGGGGGAGACAGAGGGAATGGACTCCTCTGCATCAGAATCTTCAAAAGGGGAGTAAGAATGTTCCTGTTCATCAGAGTGCTCTGAAATAATGGAGGCCTGGTCAGAGGAGGGGGATTCTTCCTCCACTCTGGGCCTTTTGTCCGGGGGGGGGGTTAAGAACCCCTGATAAGAGTAATTAAATCCTCAGCCATTTTAAGCATCTGTTTTTTAGGCATGGGGCCTGGAGAAGGGCCCTGTGTAGCTTGTCTCTTGGAATGCATGGCTGCTTTAGACTTAGTGAAAGCCTTGATGGAAAAAGAAGAGGAAGGTCTGAAGACACCTTGAGAGGAGGCAGACCTGTCTACATTTTGAGTTTCACCACCTAGAGTGGCTTCGGTATCTGTAGTCGGGGTGTGGGCCGAGGAGCCTGCGACCTCGGGCACAGTAGACACTGCCAATGAAGTGTCGTCGGTAGGCAGGGGCTGCGTAGGCACCTCGCTGAGAACCGGACCACCTGTAGTCGGCTTTGGCGTGGTGTCGGTAGAGGCCGCGGACCTCGTGTGTCGGTCCTTATCTTTGCGTTTTTTAGACAAAACTGGAGTCGGAGTATCCGATGACATAATGTAGTTAAATTTTTTGCCAAAATAGTGCTGGGCGAACTCCGCCCGACGCTTAATGGTGCGTTTGTTGAATGTAGCACAAAAACGACAGACCGAGACGTCGTGGTCTGGGCCTAAGCAAGGAATGCAGAGGGAATGAAAATCCTTATGCGGTATTTGCTTCCCACATGAAATACAATTATTAACTTTGTCTGACATCGGTCTGAGGCAAGAAAAGTTTCCCCAACGGGGTACTTAGCTTTCAAGAAGACTTCGGTTGCAAAATTTTCGTAATTTCAGGAGCTGGCCGACTGGCACTTGCGAACTGCTTCTGCTTCGGGCACCGCGCGGCAAGAAAGACTGAAGAAAATGGAGTCGGCTGGTTCTTTTATACCCCTGTCGCACTGACGTCAGGAAAGAAGCGACGACAACCGACGCCGGACCTAGACTTTGGAATTCGGCCGACTGAGGACCCGCCTGACGGCAGGAGAACCCATCTGTTATGACTGCAGCTGTATGCACGATGAACATCACCTTTACTGATCACTGTACACAAGCTACAGGAATTCATTACCCGCACCACTACAAGCCAATTAATATATGTGGCTAACTCATGACTATCAACCAATTAATACTTGATGTGGATATCCAACCACTGCCACCAATTAATATGTGACATCCCTGCACTGGCCCAGTAATCAAGGAGCCTCAATCCTCACCACTAACATCAGTGAGGGGCATGCACTTTGGGAGGATGAATAGTACACACACACAAAGTAAAGTACAATTTCCCTTAAGAGCACACAGAGATCACAGTAAGTCTGGGGTTGGTTTCTCACTCTCTCTCCAGATTCCCAATAAGACTCTCCATTGGCACAGCTATAGAGTGGAGTCCTTAGCCAGGGTTCCAAGCCAAGTCCTCCCAGCACTCTCTCTGTCCAACCAGTGCTTCGTGCCCCTGCCCAAGTAGCTCTCACACACACACACACATACACACACACTTTGAGATTTGATTTATACACAAACTAGCTGTGCCCCCTTCTGCCCAGGCCATAAAGTAGTTAGCACTGCCACCAGAACCCCTACTTATCAGCTACTATAAGGCCCTTCCCAAAGGGTGACCAATTCCACAGTGTAATGTTACTGTTATCCAAACAGTAAGTGTGACCAAGGCTAAGGCTATTTAGGAGTGGCCTATACAGTGTCACCAAATACATGCAAGTACGCTAAGAGCTTAAATATCTCTACAAAAACTCACCCACCATTAAAAGGTTTAAATATATTTAATAATAAATAATAAAAGCACAAGACAATACTCTGTAACTCAGCACAATGACAATAGAGATCAGAATCACAAGAAATACTTTAAAACAACATTGCAGGACAGTCTCACATAAATATGGAAAACATCTAGATCTGACTATCTTCCTATCAATCTCTAAGAGAGCTACTAAGATCTAAGTCTTATACAAAGACAATACGGCAGTATATCCAACAAGCGCACTGCCTCCTCACACAGTAAATTCAGCACTGAAGAAGAATGCCAATATTAAAATTAAAACCAAATATTTAATAGGGTTTAGCGCTTTCACTCGATAACCGAGCTTCCTCAGAACAACATAAAAATTACACATACTCTTTAAATAGGATGTTTTGGCGCCAAATAAGAGCAATTGGTCAATTAACTTTAAAAGCAACAGAGCACAAATTACTAAATGTTAAAAAATATGTTATATATACATACACTTTATAGTATCTTTCTAAATAATTAATACATACTAATAAGTTCACACTAATAAAAATTTATACTGATTTGTATTGTATTAATTTATGTACAAGAGAGGCTTTATAGATACATAGTCGTTAATTCCTGGGGGTGAAATGGCATCTGTGTATACTTGCCACCAAAGTTCTCTATATGCTAGTACATTTTTATGATCACCCCCTCTAGGATTTTGAGTAATAGATTCCAATATCAAAAAACTAAATGTATGTTCACTTCCATATTGAATAATATGTTTTGACAAAGCATTTTTCGTATCTCTCTTTTTTATACAATAAAGATGTGAATATATTCGCTGTCTCAACTGTCTTTCCGTCTTTCCTATGTAGTAGGCATCACAAACTGAGCATACTGCAATATACACTAACATGGTAGTTCTACAATTGCCTTTAACAGAGTGTATTCTTAAATGGTTGTAGTTATTTAAAGTTAAACCAAAATTTTCATTAATCACATAGCACTGGTTACAATTCCCACATTTTGTAGTATGTGTCACCTTTGTCTGTCCCTTTTCATGGCTTGTTAAGTTGTTTCTCTCTAAAATGCATTTTAGATTCCTTCCCATCTTATATACAAAATTAGGGCTCTCACCAACAAGGTCCACTAGCTCCTGCGAATTAGTCAGAATATACCAATTCTTACGCACAATTTCCTTAATAATCTTACTGAACATTCCATATTCAATAATAAGGGCTCTACTGTAGCTTTTATTCCCAGTTACTTGATTTTGCTCAATAATATCTTTGGACACATTTGTATTTTGTTGATACCCAGTTGGGTTAAGTATATTATAACCTAGAAGTGAACTGTATTTCTTCCCCCATTGTTTTGTTACATAACTGCTTATGTCTTCCATAAGCTTGGGGTCATAACCTCTTTCTTCAAATAAGGTGGATATGTACTTAACCTCCTTTAACATATCAGTATATCTGGATGTCATCCTAACAGCTCTAATAACCTGTCCTTTAAATATATTCCTTTTCATTCTAACTGGGTGACAACTACTGTAGTCCAAATATGAGTTACTGAATGTTGATTTTCTAAAAATAACTGACTTAAAGCCCTCAGTATCATGAGAAATATATGTGTCCAAGTAGGGTACACCTTCTTTACTTGTGATGGAAGTGAACTTCAAAAAATTACTACTAGTGTTTATATAAACTATAAAATTCTCATATGTTGTATCGTCTCCCTTCCACAAAATATATATATCATCTAGGAAACGGGAGTAGTAACTAATGTAATTATAGTAGTCACTTGTGAATATAAAATGTTCCTCCCAATCTAGCATAACCATGTTTGCAAACATGGGGGCACATGCTGCCCCCATGGCTACTCCTCTGGTTTGCCTGAAGATTTCCCCTTCATAGAAAATAAAATTATTCTCTAATATTATACTCATTAATTCCACTAACAAGGAAATTTTATCCCAACTAAAGTTGGTATGTTTACATAAACTTCTGCTAAATGCCTCTAAGCCCTCATCCATGGGGATACAACTGAACAAATCAATTACATCAATTGAACTGAACACCATTTCAGTACAATAACTGTTAACAGGGTAATTACGTAAGAATTCCCACGAGTCCTTAACAAGATGTCCTAGTCCATTGTAAATATGTTTTAATGTTGTGTCTATGTAGACCCCCATGGGGAAAGTTTTTGAATTACTTCCTGAAATTATTGGGCGAAAGGGTGGATTCATATGGTCCTTATTGTACTTTAGGAATGCCCACTATAGTGGGTAGAATCGG
Organism: Protopterus annectens; assembly: GCF_019279795.1. NCBI lineage: Eukaryota > Metazoa > Chordata > Ceratodontiformes > Protopteridae > Protopterus > Protopterus annectens. Next base: position 1,878,755,739 of record NC_056732.1, read on the forward strand.
AAAATCCACACTAAGATATTCAAAAAGTTCTTTATTAATTCTATTTTCTAATAAATATTCATTCAAGTACATATCTATTCTCCTGTAAGCCATATTGACTTCGTTGATAGAAGCCACAGAATAATTACCCGAATTATGTAAAATATTGTAGATGTTAGCACTATAGGTGGTGGCATCATACAAAACTATGCCGCCACCTTTATCGGGTTTCATAACCCTGACAGTCTTGTCCTGCTTTAAGTTGTTCAAAATTCTTGTTTCCTCATCGGAAAGATTAGTCTGTTGTTGATATTTCCTATTGTTCTTACTAATATTGTATAATTCCTTAGTGACCCCTTGTTCAAAAGCCATCACTACCGGGTTACTTATTGGAATAAAAGTACTTTTTTTCTTTAATACACTTTTGTCAGTGTCAACACTCAAGTTTTCCTTTTTGTTAAACATAGCCGCTAAATTCAGTTTCCGTGTATATCTCTTGAGTTCAAATATACTATCTACTACCCGAAAATTGGGTGTGGGTATAAATTTTAAACCTTTTGAAAGGAGGCTAAAATGTGCTTTTTCTAATTTAATGTTACTATAATTGAATATTTTAAAATTTTTATATTCACTAGTAACCTCATCAATCTTACTTATATCTTCCTGAAAAACCCCATTTTTTAGTACGGGGGTGATGGATTTTGATACTTCTTCCTCCATTTTGCCCCCTTTGTCCACTTTCCCTGATATTTCCTCTCTTCTGTATAATAAAAATCCTGCTTATTTCCACAACTGTCATGCCATCAAATTCCCTTGCTTCATCCTGTAAATGTCTATTTTTGAACTCTTTACTGGTATTCCAGTTATAACTCACATGTCGCTTATATTGGTCTTTGTCCCTACTCAATTTCCTAAGCTTACGTTCAAAAGCCTTCTTTGCTCTTTCCTCTGCTAAGGTGTATTGTTTTAAATACAATTTCTCCCACTGGGGGAACATTAAATCAGAAGTAATATTTGTATTCAAATGTTCTATTTCATCAATGCATTTGCATAACTTAACATCATTGTGCTTAATTAAAAGTTTTATAAATTCTAATCCAAACGAGTCAAACAGACAATTAAATTCCTTTTCAACATTATCATCTATGTCAATACCCAATGGTCGCTTGTAAAACCTCAAGCCCATTGGTACAATATTAAGTGTAATGCACTGATTTAAATATGCATTGTCCAGTTTCAGCGCGTTGATGTTGTTAAGTTTTTTGCCGAAAAGGTAAATATTGTCACGTAATGTTCCGTTGTTAACTTCAGCCTTCCTCGTGGTTTTCTTAATACTAGCGTTGTCAAAACAACAATCAAACTTAATAAAATCTTGCAAGACATGCTCTGCATTAATACTGTCTTTGTTCATAACAGAAGATGTGTTAAAATTAGTGTGAACAGTACCTTTAATCTGTGAATTTTCTTTCATAGTTTGTGCATAAGTACACACTTGTTGTGTGCTCTTGGGTCTTGTGCCAGTCCGCCTAATTTCATCGGTAAAGTTGCCAAAAGAGAAGTCGAAGGTAAAATCTGAGTTGTTCCTGAAATTATCTGTTAATCCTTCGACACCAGGCATATCTATACCCCCTCTACCCAAACCTCGTCCTTGTCCGTTTGGTATCTCGGGTGAGGATGTTGAAGCTGGCTCCACGTTAGCCACGTAATTGACGTTATGGAGTAACTGCTGCTGTCTTGGCTCACCCTGTGAGCCGAGTAATACGCCAATGTTAGGTTTAGTTGTTTCTGATGCAATAGCACCATTATTCGAGTCCTTTTCGAATGTTAGTGTATATTGCAATATAATGTTTTCGAATGTTAGTGTATATTGCAGTATGCTCAGTTTGTGATGCCTACTACATAGGAAAGACGGAAAGACAGTTGAGACAGCGAATATATTCACATCTTTATTGTATAAAAAAGAGAGATACGAAAAATGCTTTGTCAAAACATATTATTCAATATGGAAGTGAACATACATTCAGTTTTATGATATTGGAGTCTATTACTCAAAATCCTAAAGGGGGTGATTATATAAAAATTTATTAGCATATAGAGAACTTTGGTGGCAAGTTTATACAGATGCCATTTCACCCCCAGGAATTAATGACTATGTATCTATAAAGCCTCTTTTGTATATAAATTAATACAATACAAATCAGTATAAATTTTTATTAGTGTGAACTTATTAGTATGTATTAATTATTTAGAAAGATACTATAAAGTGTATGTATATATAACATATTTTTTAACATTTAGTAATTTGTGCTCTGTTGCTTTTAAAGTTAATTGACCAATTGCTCTTATTTGGCGCCAAAACATCCTATTTAAAGAGTATGTGTAATTTTTATGTTGTTCTGAGGAAGCTCGGTTATCGAGTGAAAGCGCTAAACCCTATTAAATATTTGGTTTTAATTTTAATATTGGCATTCTTCAGTGCTGAATTTACTGTGTGAGGAGGCAGTGCGCTTGTTGGATATACTGCCGTATTGTCTTTGTATATTGTTGATCCAGCTTGCAACTTTTGGTTCTGTTGTCGTATGGATAACTCACGCAGTTCAGTCGGTGAGACCTCGCCTGATTATTGCAATGATTTACTTTTGTTGAGAGCCGAAGTTACATCTTTGCGCGGGGAGGTGGCCAAGATATTACAACTGTTTGGAAAGTTAGCAGTTGAAAAGGACTCGAATAATGGTGCTATTGCATCAGAAACAACTAAACCTAACATTGGCGTATTACTCGGCTCACAGGGTGAGCCAAGACAGCAGCAGTTACTCCATAACGTCAATGACGTGGCTAACGTGGAGCCAGCTTCAACATCCTCACCCGAGATACCAAACGGACAAGGACGAGGTTCGGGTAGAGGGGGTATAGATATGCCTGGTGTCGAAGGATTAACAGATAATTTCAGGAACAACTCAGATTTTACCTTCGACTTCTCTTTTGGCAACTTTACCGATGAAATTAGGCGGACTGGCACAAGACCCAAGAGCACACAACAAGTGCGTACTTATGCACAAACTATGAAAGAAAATTCACAGATTAAAGGTACTGTTCACACTAATTTTAACACATCTTCTGTTATGAACAAAGACAGTATTAATGCAGAGCATGTCTTGCAAGATTTTATTAAGTTTGATTGTTGTTTTGACAACGCTAGTATTAAGAAAACCACGAGGAAGGCTGAAGTTAACAACGGAACATTACATGACAATATTTACCTTTTCGGCAAAAAACTTAACAACATCAACGCGCTGAAACTGGACAATGCATATTTAAATCAGTGCATTACACTTAATATTGTACCAATGGGCTTGAGGTTTTACAAGCGACCATTGGGTATTGACATAGATGATAATGTTGAAAAGGAATTTAATTGTCTGTTTGACTCGTTTGGATTAGAATTTATAAAACTTTTAATTAAGCACAATGATGTTAAGTTATGCAAATGCATTGATGAAATAGAACATTTGAATACAAATATTACTTCTGATTTAATGTTCCCCCAGTGGGAGAAATTGTATTTAAAACAATACACCTTAGCAGAGGAAAGAGCAAAGAAGGCTTTTGAACGTAAGCTTAGGAAATTGAGTAGGGACAAAGACCAATATAAGCGACATGTGAGTTATAACTGGAATACCAGTAAAGAGTTCAAAAATAGACATTTACAGGATGAAGCAAGGGAATTTGATGGCATGACAGTTGGAAATAAGCAGGATTTTTATTATACAGAAGAGAGGAAATATCAGGGAAAGTGGACAAAGGGGGCAAAATGGAGGAAGAAGTATCAAAATCCATCACCCCCGTACTAAAAAATGGGGTTTTTCAGGAAGATATAAGTAAGATTGATGAGGTTACTAGTGAATATAAAAATTTTAAAATATTCAATTATAGTAACATTAAATTAGAAAAGGCACATTTTAGCCTCCTTTCAAAAGGTTTAAAATTTATACCCACACCCAATTTTCGGGTAGTAGATAGTATATTTGAACTCAAGAGATATACACGGAAACTGAATTTAGCGGCTATGTTTAACAAAAAGGAAAACTTGAGTGTTGACACTGACAAAAGTGTATTAAAGAAAAAAAGTACTTTTATTCCAATAAGTAACCCGGTAGTGATGGCTTTTGAACAAGGGGTCACTAAGGAATTATACAATATTAGTAAGAACAATAGGAAATATCAACAACAGACTAATCTTTCCGATGAGGAAACAAGAATTTTGAACAACTTAAAGCAGGACAAGACTGTCAGGGTTATGAAACCTGATAAAGGTGGCGGCATAGTTTTGTATGATGCCACCACCTATAGTGCTAACATCTACAATATTTTACATAATTCGGGTAATTATTCTGTGGCTTCTATCAACGAAGTCAATATGGCTTACAGGAGAATAGATATGTACTTGAATGAATATTTATTAGAAAATAGAATTAATAAAGAACTTTTTGAATATCTTAGTGTGGATTTTCCGATTCTACCCACTATAGTGGGCATTCCTAAAGTACATAAGGACCATATGAATCCACCCTTTCGCCCAATAATTTCAGGAAGTAATTCAAAAACTTTCCCCATGGGGGTCTACATAGACACAACATTAAAACATATTTACAATGGACTAGGACATCTTGTTAAGGACTCGTGGGAATTCTTACGTAATTACCCTGTTAACAGTTATTGTACTGAAATGGTGTTCAGTTCAATTGATGTAACTGATTTGTTCAGTTGTATCCCCATGGATGAGGGCTTAGAGGCATTTAGCAGAAGTTTACGTAAACATACCAACTTTAGTTGGGATAAAATTTCCTTGTTAGTGGAATTAATGAGTATAATATTAGAGAATAATTTTATTTTCTATGAAGGGGAAATCTTCAGGCAAACCAGAGGAGTAGCCATGGGGGCAGCATGTGCCCCCATGTTTGCAAACATGGTTATGCTAGATTGGGAGGAACATTTTATATTCACAAGTGACTACTATAATTACATTAGTTACTACTCCCGTTTCCTAGATGATATATATATTTTGTGGAAGGGAGACGATACAACATATGAGAATTTTATAGTTTATATAAACACTAGTAGTAATTTTTTGAAGTTCACTTCCATCACAAGTAAAGAAGGTGTACCCTACTTGGACACATATATTTCTCATGATACTGAGGGCTTTAAGTCAGTTATTTTTAGAAAATCAACATTCAGTAACTCATATTTGGACTACAGTAGTTGTCACCCAGTTAGAATGAAAAGGAATATATTTAAAGGACAGGTTATTAGAGCTGTTAGGATGACATCCAGATATACTGATATGTTAAAGGAGGTTAAGTACATATCCACCTTATTTGAAGAAAGAGGTTATGACCCCAAGCTTATGGAAGACATAAGCAGTTATGTAACAAAACAATGGGGGAAGAAATACAGTTCACTTCTAGGTTATAATATACTTAACCCAACTGGGTATCAACAAAATACAAATGTGTCCAAAGATATTATTGAGCAAAATCAAGTAACTGGGAATAAAAGCTACAGTAGAGCCCTTATTATTGAATATGGAATGTTCAGTAAGATTATTAAGGAAACTGTGCGTAAGAATTGGTATATTCTGACTAATTCGCAGGAGCTAGTGGACCTTGTTGGTGAGAGCCCTAATTTTGTATATAAGATGGGAAGGAATCTAAAATGCATTTTAGAGAGAAACAACTTAACAAGCCATGAAAAGGGACAGACAAAGGTGACACATACTACAAAATGTGGGAATTGTAACCAGTGCTATGTGATTAATGAAAATTTTGGTTTAACTTTAAATAACTACAACCATTTAAGAATACACTCTGTTAAAGGCAATTGTAGAACTACCATGTTAGTGTATATTGCAGTATGCTCAGTTTGTGATGCCTACTACATAGGAAAGACGGAAAGACAGTTGAGACAGCGAATATATTCACATCTTTATTGTATAAAAAAGAGAGATACGAAAAATGCTTTGTCAAAACATATTATTCAATATGGAAGTGAACATACATTCAGTTTTATGATATTGGAGTCTATTACTCAAAATCCTAGAGGGGGTGATTATAAAAATTTATTAGCATATAGAGAACTTTGGTGGCAAGTTTATACAGATGCCATTTCACCCCCAGGAATTAATGACTATGTATCTATAAAGCCTCTTTTGTATATAAATTAATACAATACAAATCAGTATAAATTTTTATTAGTGTGAACTTATTAGTATGTATTAATTATTTAGAAAGATACTATAAAGTGTATGTATATATAACATATTTTTTAACATTTAGTAATTTGTGCTCTGTTGCTTTTAAAGTTAATTGACCAATTGCTCTTATTTGGCGCCAAAACATCCTATTTAAAGAGTATGTGTAATTTTTATGTTGTTCTGAGGAAGCTCGGTTATCGAGTGAAAGCGCTAAACCCTATTAAATATTTGGTTTTAATTTTAATATTGGCATTCTTCTTCAGTGCTGAATTTACTGTGTGAGGAGGCAGTGCGCTTGTTGGATATACTGCCGTATTGTCTTTGTATATTGTTGATCCAGCTTGCAACTTTAAGATCTAAGTCTTAATTACACAGCAAGACAAGTGCTGGTGAGTTGTTAACAGAACCAGAACGAGATACAAAATGTACTCTTTCTCTCTGAGATAGTTCTTAAGTTAATGATACACATTACAGCTGAGTTAGCCAGATGACATCACTATCTGACACTTGCATCTAGTTCCCAGGCTAAACAGATACCAACAGAATTTAACATGTCTCTATACTTATCGCTTAGAAGCTGACAATTCTCTTTTAGAAGTTTGCCAGAAACTGGAAGTCGTAAAACAATTACCTTGGAAACCTGTAATTACCTCTGTTTCAAACAATAGAAAGAATTTCCTGCTGCAGACATTCTGTCTTCTAGTTCTGGTAAACACACTCGTAAACTTCTCTCTATTTTCTCAGAGTTTGCAAGTTAACTCTGTATATTCCAACTTTTACTATGAAACCATACATTTGCATTGGCATATAATTTATACACATGTCTGCTCTTTTCCACCAGGGTGCACTGTGGTTGCAATCTTGAAGCTCAGTACAGAACATATAGTTTTCTTACATTTTTAAGGCAAGCATACAAATCATATTACTATTTACAAATGACATAAAATTATTTACAAAAGTCTATCTAGCTGGGCTGGCAGTGTCAAATTTCTCTATAAATCATATTAATATTTTCAAGTGACGTACAATTGTTTACAAAATTCCAGCTAGCTCAGGCTAGCAGCATCTTGGTTTATCACAGATACATGGGTACTCAATACCAAACACTTCCCAGTGATCCATCACTGACATGGGATCATGTCAAGGACGCACCTGCAGGTACCTTCTCTAAGCACTCTTCAAAAGCCATCTTTCTCAAGATGATGAAATACCCAAACTTCTCTGATTGGAAAACTCACTGCAATGTTCTACTCCCAGGGAGTACAGCTATTGCTAACTTAGATCCTGGTTAATAATTCTTCAAGATAAGGAACACAGTGATGGTTTATAAATTTCAGCACCTGGAACTCAAAAAAATTCTTATGATGAATGTTAGAGCAAAGATCAAAATTATGTGAGTGGGGAAAATAAAAACCCAAAGAATACAAGGGCAGAGCGTGCCATCTTAGCCTCAACTTGTGACAGAATGACCCACAGAAGTCATAGGTCTGCATGACCCTGAGCAAATAGGTCAAACAAATTATATGAACTGGGGAGTATAAAAGAAAAAATCTCAAGGTAGACATTACATAAAGCCACCACCCTGAAGTCTAAATATTCTCTGCAGTACTATGTCCCTGAATTACCATGTTATTAACATTTACATTTCCTTCTTTGTTACACTCCGAAAATAATAAGATGAGAGTTGCCATGCTTATTCAATTTTCTTTTAGAGCCAAATCTTCTTGTACTAAACAATAAACTAAGTCAGTACATCACAGAGACACAGCACTTTCTGTGGACACTATTACATTTGTTTATAAAGGTAATAAGGTAATTTATACAGTTACTATCTCTGACAAAAATAAGGTAAGCTAGATCAGTGGCTCCCTTCCATTTTAGACCTACTCTGAATTCCACACGTCAAAAATGACTTTATAAAAACCATCTCACCAATCCCAGAATCACAAAAACTTAGTGAGTCAAAACACTGCAGTGATTCCCTTATATCACAAAACTGTGATCTGAAACAACTAATCCAACCCACAAAACTGAATTTAAATGACTCTGAAGATATTTGGAGGCACGTTTCCAATACAGCCACACGTTAGTACAATAATTTTTCTGTCTTCCCTGTGTCTACGTGACCTTGGAGTTGTAACATATTAATCTAAGGACCACTCCACATGTGTAGATGGGCCAGACTGCCTGTAACCACAGTTCTGTAGAACTTTAGCTTCATCTCTGACTTTAACTGTTCTTCAAAGTGTTTTAATTTTACGTTTTTAACTACTATGTACTCCTCCAACCACAACATTCAACAGGACTGATTTTGAGATGCTCATTTGATTTTTACACACTCATTTTGGAAAACTTCAAGTGGACCCTTAAATTCTGCTTGTAGATCCTTAACCTCCATTTGTGGTCATAAGTGCATTTGAGTGCCAGTATTAGTTGCTCTGGCTCATCCCTCAGAGCTGCAGTTCAAAGTATCGCTTCTTCCCCCTCTCAGGTTAAGGTTAATCTGTGTATAACTCACCCTAAACAGACTGAGATGGAAACCTTCCAACGAAGCCTACAGATTTTCATATTCCTACAGACACTTTCAGTGAACCTTGGATGAACCTGGAATCAGTGGCCCAGTATGTCCTACAACTGCAAATGTCACAGACAATAATACCCTCCTCCTTACAAAGAGTTCCTCAATTAAAATGCGTTTATATCATCTAACCAATGGCATGAGAAACATCAAAAGGAAATATCAGAGCTAAAATGGTATGCACAGAAAAATAAATAATTAAAACTATCTGGTTCTGCGTCATAGAGCAAAGGTAAGCAAAACCAAAGTTCAACTAGCAGCTAGGGCAACAAAACAACTCAGCAGAGGAAGGTGGGAGTGAGGGGCTTATACAGGCTCAGCCATCCTGAAGGTATCGTGCCAAATTACTCCTGTACAATTAATTACAAGCCTGCAGGACAACAACAGATGTATAACCAGGTGATGTGGGCTAAGCCATACAAGCAGGTAGCCCTTGTAGGTGTAAGAATGTGTGTATGTGATAAAAAGACTCCACAGACACACACACACACACACACACACACACACACACGCACGCACACACACCAGAGGAGGGCACAAAACAACCTTTGGCCACTGGGTGTCCACATTAGCCACAAGGGGCAGGGTTGCTTGTATGACAGCCTCCTGAAGTGGAAGGGCTGATGGCCTGCAAGCAACAGAGGACAAAGAAGTAAATAAAGCTGACATTTTCCATGTACATAACAGTTTTATGTTAAAGGGGAAAAGGGAAATGCATCCATTTTTCCATTTTGTGCTAAAACAATGAGTGAGAAGGTCACTGAAGAAACAATCAGTAAAACCAGAATAAAACCTCCAGCAAAAGCTAGAACTTCCACTGAGTGACCTCTCAAACCTCTTGTATCAGAGGCACATGGGATATCTGCAAATGATCCTTATGAACATCAGGTGTTTCGGCTAATTGGCGATTCTGAATGCCCATGACTTGTTTCGTCGTTTTTCTGGACAATTTCAGGCCAATAAAGCCTTAGTCAAACACTCTGCTTGTGCTGTGCTGACAAGGTCATAACAAGGCCGAAATATGCATATCCACAGCTGGGGGGGGGGGGGTTGGCTTTATTGGCCTGAAATTGTCCAGTAAAACGAAACAAGTCATGGGCATTCAGAATCGCCAATTAGCTGAAACACCTGATGTTCATAAGGATCATTTGCAGATATCCCATGTGCCTCTGATACAAGAGATTTGGGAGGTCACTCAGTGGAAGTTCTAGCTTTGCTGGAGGTTTCATTTAGTTTTTACTGATTTTGTGCTGGATAAGCAATCATTTAAGTAAAATGTAACTAGATTTTACATACAGACACACACACACACACACACACACACACACACACACACAAAACGTTCCTTCACAACTACACAAATAAAAACAGCAAAGGCAAGAAGGTGAAATTTTTAGCTGCTCTGGTAAAAACCAAAGAAAAAAGATGAAGGCAATATAAGGTCACCAGTAAACGAAAAAAATTGGCCAAACACCACAAGGGAAGCCTGCAACTCTGCTGGAAACTCAGAATATTTATTGCAGTACAAAGATAGAAATAACGCTGTTATCCAAATACGTTTTCGATCACTGTCTTCGTCAGAATCAATACAAAACAAACAGTTGAAAGTAATTCTGAATATATACCCTATCTAATTAGCTAATTAATTGTCAATCAGTTAAATCAGTTTAAAACCAACAAGCATTTCATCCAAAAGAACATACAGGGAAACACTTGTTTCTAAACCCATTACTAAAAAGATGATAAAAAGTGATAATAGCTATCCAAATTTAATGTTAAAAATATATGTGAGGCACAATAAATACATATTGATAATTATAAAATTAATCAGGCACTTGTACTTCATTATACTATAAACAAATATATTCAGAATTACTTTCAACTGTTTGTTTTGTATTGATTCTGACGAAGACAGTGATCGAAAACGTATTTGGATAACAGCGTTATTTCTATCTTTGTACTGCAATAAATATTCTGAGTTTCCAGCAGAGTTGCGGGCTTCCCTTGTGGTGTTTGGGCAATTTTTTTCATTTACTGGTGACCTTATATTGCCTTCATCTTTTTTCTTTGGTTTTTGTTTGGACGAGATGGCGGATGCCATGGAAGCAGCAACTGACATGGATTCTCGGTCAGATACTAGAGGTGAATTGAGAAAGGTCATCGGACAGCTTTCTCAACTAGTGGAACTACTCACCCCAGGATGTCATTCATTGGTTGGTTTGTCTTCCGAACGGAGGACTGGTTTGCAGAAGGAGTTACCAACTCGAGGAATAGGGCAGGTTGATTCCTGCTCTAACGCTAGTCCGTTGAACCAAGCAAACGGTTCTGCTTTACAAGGGAGTCAAACTTTTGCAGACTTTCCGAGACTTTTACGTTCTGGCACTTCCCAAGCGGGCAGCAGTGGAACACCATTCATAATTCAAGCCGATGGTTCTTCCGATGTTCTTAATCAAGGTGACTTTAACAATAAGCAGCAAAACCTTGATTTTCAAGGTTTTTTAAAAAAGAGTTACGATATGCAGCAAGTTACGTGCAATATTGGAGTTAATGCTGTTAAAACTTATAGGCAAAGCCTTGATGACTTATATTTTTACCTTGATAAATACAAAAGATTAGAATGTGATTGTACCTATCTTAAGGAATGCCTTAGTAAGCAGGTGGTGCCCAAGGGCTTAAGGCTTTCCAAGTTTCCCAACAAGGTTGAAGAGGGGTCAGAATTTCATTTAAACTTAATAAAGATATTTGACCAGTGTGGGTTTGAGGTTATCAGAGCAATAATAAATGAAAATGGGAGAGTTATGGCAGGCATATTAAAAGAAATGGAGACCATTAACAACCAGATAGTTAATGACCTTTTATTCCAGGTTGAAAAAGAGAAGAAGCAGTATTTTAACATTTTTTCTCAAACTTGACTCCGATTGCACTTTAAACATGAATAGGAAACGGGGTAAGTTAGCAAGGGACCTCAAAGAATACAGGGACAATTTAGCTTACCCCAAACCTACGTTTTTTTCAAGGTTTCGTGAACAAAGGACCACCAAGGACCAAGCTGGTTACCAGTCATACACCCCTGATGAAGAAAAAAGGGGAGACTATGGTGATATTCCCCTTCAGGATGAAGAATACCCTTTAGGTCAGGGACCCCCGCTTCGTCGGTCCAATCGGATTCGCAACCAGAATCAAATTTACTACAATCAGAGGGGTTACAACAGGAGATAGATGTCATTTCTACTATCACCCGTGAGGGTAACATCTTAGAACTTCATAATTATAAGATTTTTAACTATAGTAACACTGAAGTACATCCTGAACATTTTCAGCTTTTTTCAAAAGGATTTAAATTTGTTCCTAACAGGAAGGCTAGCATTCCCAGATCTATTATAGATCTTAAATTATTTTTGAGAAAACAAAATTTATCCTTATTATTCAATGGGCAAGAAATGGTTACACCTTCAACTCCTGTTCTCAAAAGGAAGAGTACTTTCAACCCCCCCCCCCACATCCCCAATTGAGGAATTTTGGTAATTTGATGGAGAGGGAGATTAGGAACATTATTTCAAAAGATTATGTTAATCCTAATTTAACTCAGGTTGAGAAAAAATTATTAAACGACTTAAAACAAGATGGGAATTTGAGAGTGATGTACCCGGACAAGGGCGGGGGGACAGTTCTCATGGATAATATTGTCTATGAATCCAAGATGAAAGATTCTTTACACGATACCAGTAAATATTCTAAGGCCTCAATTAATGAGGTAAATATAGCTAAAAGCAAAATACATTTAATGTTACAAGAATTATTGTTGGACGGTTCTATTAGCAAAGAACAATTCAACTTTTTGTTCAACCAACAACCCCGTGTTCCGACCATTTTTGGCATACCTAAGGTTCACAAGAATCCCATGGACCCACCTTTAAGGTCAACTGTCTCAGCAGAGGGGTCCATCACTACCCCTCTGGCCAAATTTGTGGATGACAAACTCAAGATTCTATCATATTCCGGGGACACTGTCCTCAAGGACTCATGGGATTTTTTGAGGTGTGTCAAAACACATCTTTATTCTTCCGATCTCATTTTTGTTACTTTGGATATAGTGGACCTTTTTGGTTCTATTCCACATGAGATCGGACTTTTATGGTTGGAACAGGCCATGATTGACAATGGTACATTTTCCCATGGCGATTTTACCAATTGTCTTTTATTTATGGAGATTATTTTGAAAAATAACTTTATGTTTTTCCAGGGGGAATTCTTTAGACAAAATAAGGGTGTTGCCATGGGTGCCAAATGTGCACCAACTTATGCCAATATAATTTTGAATTGGTGGGAGAAGTTATTTATTTTGGACTGTCCATTTACTAAATGCTGGTCCCTGTACAAGAGGTTTTTAGACGATATATGTATTTTTTGGATAGACACCGAGGAAAGATTTTTTGAATTCTTGGATTACATGAAGGGCACGACCAACTTCTTGGATTTTACCTTTGAGGTTAATGCAGAACAACTGTTTTTTTTGGACATTACACTTAAAAAGATTGAACAAGGGTTTACTTCTAGTATACATCGTAAGAAAACTTTTTCTAACTCTTACCTTCACTATAAGAGTGCCCACCCTTATTTTCAGAAGAAAAACTTAGTGAAGGGTCAACTTGTAAGGGTTAGTAGAATGACCTCAGATGACCACGAATTTTTAAAGGAATGTAACAATGTGTGCAATATGTTGGTTGATAGAGGTTATCCAAGGTCTTTACTGGAGGGTGTTTTAAAAGAGGTAGTTCAAGCGAGGCATAAGAGATTTGCCCCCATTTTGGGACAAAATACACCTACCCCTACCGATGATTTAGGAAATAAAAATCCCATCTTTCATGATAGGGCATATATACTTGATTATTCTGGTGATTCAGGACCTATTAAGGAGTTGATTTCTAGAGAATGGGGTAGGTTTGTCCAAATTACGGATTTACCACTGAACAACAAAACCCCTTTGAAATTTATTTACCGGAGGGACACCAATTATAAGCAAATTTTTGAATTTGGTGGTCCCAAGGTTAAAAATATAGGCCCCCGAGGGTTGGGAACATACAAATGTGGGTTTTGTTTCCAATGTCCTAGGGTAGTTAACAGAAATCAAAATTTTTTAGAAGCTAGGAACAAATCACTCACCAGTAGGGGTACCTTCAATTGTAATAGTTGTGGAATAGTGTACTTGGCTACTTGTGACCTTTGTACCTCCTTTTACGTGGGGAAAACAGAAAGGAAATTCAAATGTCGCATTTACGAACATCTGTACGAAATTAAAAAACAGAATATGAAAAATGCATTGTTTAGACATCAGACAATTTGTCCTCAAGCAGTTTTTTCCTTTTTTGTTTTGGATTCTGTGCCCAAGGATGTAAGGGGAGGTATGTGGGAGGACAAACTGGAATATAAAGAGTTATACTGGCAAATAGTTTTGGAATGTAACAAACCCCCTGGTTTAAATGATTTTCTATCTATCAAGCCAGTTTTAAAATTGAGATCAGCTAAACTTTGAGATATCCTTTGTACTTACCAACAAAAGTCACTAGGTGGCAACACTATCCCACACATTTATTTACATATACTTTTACTGCTTTGGAGTCTTGCAAAACTATCTAGTGTGTTTTTAATTTTGTTTATAGTATAATGAAGTACAAGTGCCTGATTAATTTTATAATTATCAATATGTATTTATTGTGCCTCACATATATTTTTAACATTAAATTTGGATAGCTATTATCACTTTTTATCATCTTTTTAGTAATGGGTTTAGAAACAAGTGTTTCCCTGTATGTTCTTTTGGATGAAATGCTTGTTGGTTTTAAACTGATTTAACTGATTGACAATTAATTGGCTAGAGTATATATTCAGAATTACTTTCAACTGTTTGTTTTGTATTGATTCTGATGAAGACAGTGATCGAAAACGTATTTGGATAACAGCGTTATTTCTATCTTTGTACTGCAATAAATATTCTGAGTTTCCAGCAGAGTTGCGGGCTTCCCTTGTGGTGTTTGGGCAATTTTTTTCGTTTACTGCTCTGGTAAAAGCCATCTGTGTTCTTCTCTGAAAATATTGAAATTTATCCCAACCACTGCCAAGTTCAAAGCACTGTAATAAAGATGGAAGACACAGTGTGCTGTCAGTGGACAGCAGTAAATAAAGCAGGACACCTCATGCATAATCTTGTTCAAGGTACAGATAAAGGGAAAGCAGGTAAGGGGTCCAACAATTCATCTTCTTGCTTTCCATTCTGATGAACTGAAGTAGGACATTTCCCCAGCATATTGCTATAAGTACTGCAGCAGTTAGGCAGGCCATGTTTTTAACATAATGCTGTAAGTACTACAGCAGTTAGGCAGGCCATGTTTTTAACATATTGCTGTCAATACTGCAGCAGTTAGGGAGGCCATATTTTTAACATACTGCTGTAAGTACTACAGCAGTTAGGCAGGCCATGTTTTTAACATAATGCTGCAAGTACAACAGCAGTTAGGCAGGCCATGTTTTTAACATAATGCTATAAGTACTAGAACAGTTAGGCAGGCAATGTTTTTAACATACTGCTACAAGTACTACAGCGGTTAGGCAGGCCATGTTTTTAAAATAATGCTATAAGTACTACAGCAGTTTGGCAGTCAATTTTTAACATATTGCTACAAGTACTGCAGCAGTTAGGCAGGCCATGTTTTTAACATAATGCTATAAGTACTGCAGCAGTTAGGCAGGCCATGTTTTTAACATATTGCTATAAGTACTGCAGCAATTAGGCAGGCCGTGTTTTTAACATAATGCTATAAGTACTGCAGCAGTTAGGTAGGCCATGTTTTTAACATATTGCTATAAGTACTGCAGCAGTTAGGCATGCCATGTTTTTAACATATTGCTACAAGTACACAGCAGTTAGGCAGGCCATGTTTTTAACATAATGCTATAAGTACTGCAGCAGTTACGCATGCCATGTTTTTAACATATTGTTATAAGTACTGCAGCGATTAGGCAGGTCATGTTTTTAACATATTGCTATAAGTACTGCAGCAATTAGCAGGCCATGTTTTTATCATATTGCTTTAAGTAATGCAGTGGTTAGGCAGGCCATGGTTTTAGCATAATGCTATAAGTACTACAGTGGTTAGGCAGGCCATGGTTTTAACATATTGCTATAAGTATTGCAGCAGTTAGGGAGGCCACATTTTTAACATATTGCTATAAGTATTGCAGCAGTTAGGCAAGCCATGTTTTAACACATTGCTATAAGTACTGCAGTGGTTAGGCAGGCCATGGTTTTAAAATAAAGATAATAGTACTGCAGTGGTTAGGCAGGCCATGGTGTTAACATATTGCAATAAGTACTGCAGAGATTAGGCAGGCCATGGTTTCAGGTTTTAACATATTGCTATAATTACTGCAGCAGTTATGGAGGCCATGGTTTTAACATATTGCTATAAGTACTGCAGCAGTTAGGGAGGCCATATTTTTAACATATTGCTATAAGTACTGCAGCAGGCAGGCAGGCCGGCCATGGTTTTAACACATTGCTAAAAATACTGCAGCAGTTAGGCAGGCCATGGTTTTAACATATTGCTATAAGTACTGGAGCAATTAGGAATGCCATGTTTTTAACATATTGCTATAAGCACTGCAGCAGTCAGGCATGCCATGGTTTTAACATATTGCTATAAGTACTGCAGCAGTTAGGCAGGTCATGTTTTTAACATAAAGCTATAAGTACTGCAGCAGTTAGGCAGGCCATGGTTTTAACATATTGCTATAAGTATTGCAGCAATTAGGCATGTCATGTTTTAACATATTACTTTAAGTACGCAGCAATTAGGCAGGCCATGTTTTTACATATTGCTATAAGTACTGCAGCAGTTAGGCAGGCAATGTTTTTAACATATTGCTACAAGTACTGCAGCGGTTAGGCAGGCCATGTTTTTAACAAAATGCTATAAGTACTGCAGCAGTTAGGCAGGCCATGTTTTTAACATATTGCTACAAGTATGCAGCAGTTAGGCAGGCCATGTTTTTAACATATTGCTATAAGTACTGCAGCAGTTAGGCATGCCATGTTTTTAACATACTGCTACAAGTACTGCAGCAGTTAGGCAGGCAATGTTTTTAACATATTGCTACAAGTACTGCAGCGGTTAGGCAGGCCATGTTTTTAACATAATGCTATAAGTACTGCAGCAGTTAGGCAGGCAATGTTTTTAACATATTGCTACAAGTATTGCAGTGGTTAGACAGGCCATGTTTTTAACATAATGCTATAAGTACTGCAGCAGTTAGGCATGTCATGTTTTTAACATACTGCTATAAGTACTGCAGCAATTAGGCAGGCCATGTTTTTAACATATTGCAGTCAGTACTGCAGCAGTTAGGCAGGCCATGTTTTTAACATATTGCTATAAGTACTGCAGCAATTAGGCAGGCCATGTTTTTAACATATTGCTATAAGTACTGCAGCAATTAAACGGCCATGTTTTTAACATATTGCTTTAAGTACTGCAGTGGTTAGGCAGGCCATGGTTTTAACATAATGCTATAAGTACTACAGTGGTTAGGCAGGCCATTGTTTTAACATATTGCTATAAGTACTGCAGCAGTTAGGGAGGCCACATTTTTAACATATTGCTATAAGTATTGCAGCAGTTAGGCAAGCCATGTTTTTAACACATTGCTATAAATACTGCAGTGGTTAGGCAGGCCATGGTTTTAACATAATGCTAATAGTACTGCAGTGGTTAGGCAGGCCATGGTTTTAACATATTTCTATAAGTACTGCAGCGATTAGGCAGGCCATGGTTTCAGGTTTTAACATATTGCTATAATTACTGCAGCAGTTAGGGAGGCCATGGTTTTAACATATTGCTATAAGTACTGCAGCAGTTAGGGAGGCCATATTTTTAACATGTTGCTATAAGTACTGCAGCAGGCAGGCAGGCCATGGTTTTAACACATTGCTAAAAGTACTGCAGCAGTTAGACAGGCCATGGTTTTAACATATTGCTATAAGTACTGGAGCAATTAAGAATGCAATGTTTTTAACATATTGCTATAAGCACTGCAGCGGTTAGGCAGGCCATGTTTTTAACATATTGCTATAAGTACTGCAGTAATTAGGCAGGTCATGTTTTAACATATTGCTATAAGTACTGCAGCAGTTAGGTAGGCCATGTTTAAATAGGCCATGTTTTTAACACATTGCTATACATACTGCAGCAATTAGACAGGCCACTTTTAACACACTGCTAAAAGTACTGCAACAGTTAGGCAGGCCATGTTTTTAACATATTGCTATGAGTACTGCAACAATTAGGCAGGCCATGTTTTTAACATATTGCTATAAGTGCTGCAGCAGTTAAGCAGGCCATGTTTTTAACATACTGATACAAGTACTGCAGCAATTAGGCAGGCCATGTTTTTAACATACTGCTATAAGTATTGCAGCAGTTAGGCAGGCCATGTTTTTAGCATACTGCTATAAGTGTTGCAGCAATTAGGCAGGCCATGTTTTTAACATATTGCTATAAGTACTGCAGCTATGTTTTTAACATATTGATACAAGTACTGCAGCAATTAGGCAGGCCATGGTTTTAACATATTGCTATAAGCACTGCAGCAGTTAGGGAGGCCACATTTTTAACATATTGCTATACGTATTGCAGCAGTTAGGCAAGCCATGTTTTAACACATTGCTATAAGGACTGCAGTGGTTAGGCAGGTCATGGTTTTAACATAATGCTATAAGTACTGCAGTGGTTAGGCAGGCCATGGTTTTAACATATTGCTATAAGTATTGCAGCAATTAGGCAGGTCATGTTTTAACATATTGTTTTAAGTATGCAGCAATTAGGTAGGCCATGGTTTTAGGTTTTAACATATGGCTATAAGTACTGCAGCAGTTAGGGAGGCCATATTTTTAACATATTGCTAAAAGTACTGCAGCAGTTAGGCAGGCCATGGGTTTAACATATTGCTATAAGTACTGCAGCGGTTAGGCAGGCCATGTTTTTAACATATTGCTATTAAGTACTGCAGAGGTTAGGCAGGCCATGGTTTTAACATATTGCTATAAGTATTGCAGCAATTAGGCAGGTCATGTTTTAACATATTGCTTTACGTACGCAGCAATTAGGCAGGCCATGTTTTTACATATTGCTATAAGTACTGCAGCAGTTAGGTAGGCCATGTTTAAATAGGCCATGTTTTTAACACATTGCTATACGTACTGCAGCAATCAGACAGGCCATTTTTAACACATTGCTAAAAGTACTGCAACAGTTCGGCAGGCCATGTTTTTAACATATTTCTATGAGTACTGCAGCAATTAGGCAGGCCATGTTTTTAACATATTGCTATTAAGTACTGCAGAGGTTAGGCAGGCCATGGTTTTAACATATTGCTATAAGTATTGCAGCAATTAGGCAGGTCATGTTTCAACATATTGCTTTAAGTACGCAGCAATTAGGCAGGCCATATTTTTACATATTGCTATAAGTACTGCAGCAGTTAGGTAGGCCGTGTTTAAATAGGCCATGTTTTTAAACATTGCTATACGTACTGCAGCAATTAGGCTATTTTTAACACATTGCTAAAAGTACTGCAACAGTTAGGCAGGCCATGTTTTTAACATATTGCTGTAAGTACTGCAGCAGTTAGGCAGGCCATGTTTTTAGCATACTGCTATAAGTATTGCAGCAATTAGGCAGGCCATGTTTTTAACATATTGCTATAAGTACTGCAGCAATTAGGCAGGCCATGTTTTTAACATATTGCTATAAGTACTGCAGCAGTTAGGCAGGCCATGTTTTTAACATATTTCTATATGTACTGCAGCAGTTAGGCAGGCCATGTTTTAGCATACTGCTATAAGTATTGTAGCAATTAGGCAGGCCATGTTTTTAACATATTGCTATAAGTACTGCAGCAGTTAGGCAGGCTATGTTTTAAACATATTGATACAAGTACTGCAGCAATTAGGCAGGCCATGTTTTTAACATATTGCTATAAGTACTGCAGCAGTTAGGCAGGCCATGTTTTTAACATATTTCTATATGTACTGCAGCAGTTAGGCAGGCCATGTTTTTAACATATTTCTATATGTACTGCAGCAGTTAGGCAGGCCATGTTTTAGCATACTGCTATAAGTATTGTAGCAATTAGGCAGGCCATGTTTTTCACCCTCCCAGGTCAGAGCAAATGAATCTGTAGCCTACAGCATTCTATAAAGATGAACTGCACTTCCTGTCCTTCTTAGTTACTGCTTCCCAACCCAGACGTTTAGACTTTCTGACCACTTAAAAATGAAGAAGCAACAGTGAGAATTAAAATGGGGGGGGTTGTTAAGGGGAGGCCCCCCTTATCTGAATTCTCACTGGTGCTACTACATTTTTAAGTAGTCAGTGCTCACGTCTTTGATTATTTCTGCACCCCATGGGGGAATACCACCACTTGGCACAGTTGCTCTGCATGTGACTTCACTCCCCCACCCACCTCTGCATTTTCAAATTTATAAATTTATTCTTACTTAACAACTAGGCTTTTCCACTCATCCTGTCAACAGTCTCTACATCAGCACCATACCTCTCAACTGTCCCTGATTTTCAGGGACATCCCTGATTTTGACTCAAATTTTGGCTCTGCCCCTCTTAATCCCTCCTAAAACTAGCGACTTTTGGAGCAAAGGTGGCAAATTGCACTTAATGAATAAAGACAATAATTAAGAGTTATAGACTTCTTTTATTTCAGAAAATGTGTAATAATTTATATGCTCCGATTCTGTCAATGTTTCAAGTTAATAGCACTGATATTTTAAATGTCCCTGATTGTTCCTGATTTTTTCTTGACTTGTCCCTGATTCTGCTGAAATTTGCCCCCGATTGGTTGAGAGATCTGAATTCAGCACCCAAACATTAGGATCACAATGGATAGAGTAATCTGCAGTGCCATAACCATTATGGCATCCCTCTGCATCCTACCCTAAAAATGGAAAGAGGCTGCCTGTAGTGGAATGGTGTTCTTGTTAGGTTCTCCAAAGTGAAGAACATTATGTGATGGAGACACTGTCTGAGCAGACAATGAAAGATCCTGTCTAACCCATCAACACACGACAGCTGTCCTTCTAGCTTTAAGCACAACCTAAAACAGCACCTACGACTCATGCTTGATCTGTTGTTGTTCACACCCTAACTGACCCTCTCTCTCTTGTACATCTTTCTACTGTCACAAGGCCCCCAACTCTCCAGCTCTCCTACCTTATCATGCAAATAATGTAAATAAATTCTATCTACATTTATAACTACATACTGCTTTTCATCACTGCTATGGAAATGAAACTTGTATCTTACTGTATATGTAAATGAGACTTGTATCTTACTGCATATGTAAATGAGACTTGTATCTTACTGTATATGTAAATGTGACTTGTATCTTACTGTATATGTAAATGAGACTTGTATCTTACTGTATATGTAAATGTAACTTGTATCTTACTGTATATAAATGAAACTTGTATCTTACTGTATATGTAAATGAAACTTGTATCTTACTGTATATGTAAATGTGACTTGTATCTTACTGTATATGTAAATGTAACTTGTATCTTACTGTATATGTAAATGTAACATGTTTATTATGTAAATGTAACATGTTTATTACCGTAAAACACTCCTACAAAAATCAAATTGTATTAATCTCTGTCTTGATTGCATTACCAACTGCACGATTCAAAAAACATTTCTTCTGTTAAACTAAAATGCTTTTTTTCTCTTTTTTTATAATTTTTGTAACTTAAATGGCACTTTTCTCCCCAGGCCTCCACTGAAAATGGGCTGGAGTGCCGTCAGACCATCCCAGTAAAATGAAGGCAATAAATAAATAATAAAGAAGATTTTTCCTGACAGAATCACTCATAAAGAAATTAACTGGCTCATTTTAAAGCTACAGAAGGAACTCTGTGAAAGTTTACTTCTTGTTACTTTTTTACTTCACTAACAGTAGTCAGAAATACCTTAGTATTTAAGTTGAAGCTGGAAGTATAGCTTACAGTCAGTCAGACTGCAGTCACATACCACTGTTGGTACAAGTGTAGCTCACAGGTCAGTCGGACTACAGTCACGTACCACTGTTGGTACCACCCAGGCTTACAGAACCTAACAAGCTCACCTTTCTATGCTTTCTACACCCTTACCTCATCATCATCTTTCGGCTGTTCCCGTTCGGGGTCGCCACAGCGGATCATCTGTTTCCATTTCTTCCTGTCCTCTGCATCTTGCTCTGTCACACCAACCACCTGCATGTCCTCTCTCACCACATCCATAAACCTTATCTTAGGCCTTCCTCTTTTCCTGTTATCTGGTAGCTTCATCCTTAGCATCTTTACCCAAATATACGCATCCCTCCTCAGCACATGTCCAAACCAATGTAATCTTGCCTCTCTGGCTTTGTCTCCAAACCTTCCAACATGGGCTGACCCTCTAATATACTTATTCCTAATCCTGTCCACCCTCGTCACACCCAGTGCAAATCTTAACATCTTTAACTCTGCCACATCCAGCTCTAACTCCTGCCTTTTTGTCAATGCCACTGTCTCCAACTCATATAACATAGCTGGTCTCACTACCCTCTTGTAGACCTTCCCTTTCACTCTTACTGGTACTCATCTCTCACAAATCACACCTGACACTCTTCTCCACCCACTCCATCCTGCCTGTACTCTCTTCTTCACCTCTCTTCCACACTCATCATTACTCTGAACTATTGATCCCAAGTATTTAAACTCATCCACCTTCGCCACCTCTACTCCTTGCATCCTCACCATTCCTCTGTCCTCCCGCTCATTCATACACATATATTCTGTCTTAGTCCTGCTGACCTTCATTCCTCTTCTCTCTAGAGCATATCTCCATCTCTCCATGGTCTCCTCCACCTGTTCTACGCTCTTACCTACTTAGTTGATAACCTTCCAATTAGTCCTGTAACTAGAGCAAACTTTAATGAATCACACATCACAATAAGTATATATTATCTCTACAAAGTTTACCCGAAATATTTAAAACTTGCTTCACAAGAAGGCAGTACATCCTGCAAATCAGTAACCTCTGCTGTGTCACATTATCCACACATAAAATCATAGTTTGCTCCACAGACTACTGTACCTCGCTCAAAAAATTAAATATGCCTGGGATGTACAGAAGAACCTAGACCAACAGACAAACATACTACAACTTATCAGTTCCCTAAAACAATTAATGTGCAATAATATAGAAAGCCTGAACCCTGACAGTATAAACAATAAATGGACTCCGTTACAAGCATGGATCACTAACCATAATCCAGACCTCGTCACCCTAACAGAAATCTGGGCAACAGATGAGTTCTGCCCCTCAATACCCGCAAAAGAAAATTATAACAGTGTGCAGGAATCGAATGTGAAAGTCATCCCACACTACTTATCAGACGCACCCAATCCTTTACAACTGCAGGCTGTAAGATTCACCACCTCATCTTCCTAGAGTGATAAAAACTCCAAACTGATACCAAGTCACATAAAGGTGGACGACCACCCAAACCATTTTATTGGTGTTGTATTATACCTTGCCATACTTCTCCATTAACATCACTCAAAACTCAATCAATAAGATACTTCACTTAAAGATAAATAAAAAAAATAGCATTATATTGGGTGACTTCCATCGAAGTGTAATGGCTAAAAGGACCAAAAACTCATAGGATGCTTAAAACCCATGAGCTAGACCAATTGGTAAAACAACCAACAAGGCCAAACATTATCTGCAAAACACACAACTGATCTTATAATAACAAACATAAAGCAAAAATGTTTACATATAGATATACCTCCCAATTCCATTAGTGACCACTGTCCACTACTTTCCATATGGTCTTTTAAAAACAAAAAAAATATCTTCCAGTCATAATTACTGGTAGACCCTTTCCTCAAAATAAGCAACAATTACGTGATAACTATGTTAGTAACATAGACTGGACTACTCTGTACTCTTTTACTAATCCCATAAACACACACTCAGTTATACAGGGAATGATCTTTCTGCAACAAAAAAGTACCCTGGGATCAAAAATGACCATGGCTCTCAAACAAAATTACAAACGATTAAAAAAAAGGAAAAGTGACTGGAAAGTATGGGAAAGGGACTCCTCCGCCCTAAGCATCGACCCCCAATATCTCACAACAAGAAAGTCAACTGGAACACTTACCAAGAGTGCAAAAGCCTTACACCTCAGACAAAGGCAACACTTCGGACAACCCAATAAAAGATGACCCCAAGGTCCTATGCTAAGCAACTACATAAACCACTGGCTCTCTAACATACATGACATTATAAATGTATTCCCTTCTCAACCTCCCCAAAACACAGCCCTTCCTCTCCAATTCTCTATCCCTTTGAAATTCTGCTGCCACTTGTCACTTCTTGGCTATAACTGAAAAGTAGACCAGATCACTTATTTTATAAACTAAACATAGCAGGTACAAAAGTCAACAAACTACATCCTAAATTCCTTAACAATTTCAAAAAAAGAAGTTATGTACTCACCATAACGTTCCATCTGAGTAGTTATACTTCACTTTCTGCAACTTGTGGGTATTTGGATCCATATCGGATCCGAGCCGGCAACATTTTTCAAGCATCTGCTCCAAGCTCCTCCCCTTACCCCTAATCCCTCACATCTCCTACCTTCCCTCAGATCAAGTTTGCCACTATTCAAACTATTAGCAACTCAATAACAGCACTTAACCTACAACAGGTTCGGAGGAAGGAGGGCAGGACGGTTGCAGAAAATGAAGTATAACTACTCAAATGGAACGTTATGGTGAGTACATAACTCCTTTATCTGAAGTAGTTAATTTCATTTATCTGCAACCTGTGGGACAGAGTCCCCAGCTACCAAAACTCCTGGGAGGCCCTCATGGAAGGATATTCCTGAGCACCACAGAGCCAAAGGATGCTCTCCCTCTAGAGATCAAATCCAACTTATAATGAGAAATAAATGTATGTGACCTTGCCCAGGTCGCTGCTGTACAGATATCATCCAATGAAACCCTAAACCAAAAAGCAGCAGAAGTTGCCATAGATCTGGTAGAATGAGCTTTAATAGGACCAGGTGGGGACAGACCTTTATCCTTATAGACTTGCAGTAGACATTGTGTAATCCATCTAGCTAAGGAGACCTTGGAAATGGCTTTCCCAAAAAGGGTCTGGAAAAGGACACGAACAACTGGTCAGACTTACGAAATTGTTTAGTCCTATGTAAATAGAAACAAAGCTATCTATGAACATCTAGCAAATGCAGCTTATATTCACCCTTGTTCTGAAAATTTGGAAAGAAAACAGGCAGATTAATTATCTGGTTAATATTTGATTCAGAAGAAACTTTCGGTAAGAAAGAAGGGTTCGTGCGGAGCGAAACCCTGTCTTTATGAAAGATCAAGTAAGGGGGCATGGCAGACAAAGCTTGGATCTCAGAAACCCTTCTGGTCGAGGTAATGGCCACTAGAAAAGATGTCTTCCAGGATAGAAGTTTCAAATCTACTGACACTGCTGGTTCGAGTGGGGGTGCCACCAACACTTGTAGAACTAGGGTAAGGTCCCAAGGAGGGACGGAATCCTTAACCGGGGACGTAAAAGAAAAGTACCTTTCAGAAAAGCTTTACACAATATCAAGGAGGCCAGAGCATTCAGATTTTCGCCGACATGAAAATTAGATATGGCTGCCAGTTGTACTTTCACCATAGAGGAACTAGCTCCTTATTGGAAAATATAAGACAAAAACTCCAACACTGCAGGAACCGGGCCTGTAAATGAATCTAGGTTTCTCTGAGAAACACAAATAGAAAAGCGTTTCCATTTGCTGCGATAAACCTTCCTAGTGGAAGCTTTGTGGGATGCCACCAAAATATTCTTTACTTAAGATGACAGACCGGGAGTCCTAGTAATCAAGGGAACTGGAGCAACCAAGCCATCAGCTTGAGGCTGCCCAGATCAGGCGGACTGATGCCCGAGGGATGAGATCTTGGCAGGGATCCAGAATCCGTGGAGGAGTTAAGAGCATGAGACCAGAGGAAGGGGAACCACACCTGACGAAGCCAGAATGGGGCAATAAGGATCACTTTACACCCCAGTCAGCAAGCTTTCTGAAGAAACTTCGGAATGAGAGGTAAAGGGAATAGGCACACAGTAACCCGAGAGGCCAAGTATGGATGAGAGCGTCTCTGGCGGAGTCCCCTGGTGAGGGGATCAGAGTGAAGAACTCGCTGCACTTCGGGTTGGAAGGAGATGAGAAGAGATCGCAGCAAGGGTGACCTCACACAAGGAAGATGTCCTCCGCTACTGACTGTTTCAGAGACCACTCGTATGGCATTAGAATAGCCCAACTCAGTCTCTCCGCTAAACTGTTGGAGCGTCCACGGGATGTGCGTTGCAATCAGAAACCAACTGGTGGAGATCGCCCACTCCCACTCGCTCATGGCCTCACGGCAGAGAGAGTAAGATCTGGTTCCTCCTTGTTTGTTGATGTACCAGACAACAGACATGTTGTCTGACTGAACTGCAATCATCCCCAGGGGAAGAACAGCATGGAAGGCTTGCAACACTAAAAGCACTGCCCTCATTTCCAGAACGGTGATATGCAATCTGGTCTCAATCTGGGACCACGTGCCTTGGACCGTCCTCCCCAAAAAGTGCCCCCTCCACCCAAGCTAGGAGGCGTCCGTGGTCACTGTGGCTTGGGCTGGGGGTGTTATGAAGGGATGACTTGCCAAGATTTCTGGCATCTGGAGCCACCAGAGAAGATAAATCTTGCAGGCTCTGCTGATTCATATTGGATAGTCCATGGGGAGGTCTAACCAAGACCACTGAACAGCCAGGGTCCACTGAAGCACCCTCATGTGAAGGTGTGCACAGGGAAGGATTGAAATTGCTGCGGCCATGGAGCCTAGAGCTCGGAGAACATAGCTTGCCGTTGGCGTCCTGGGGCCGAGGATCACTGACACATCAGCCCGTAGGTTCTGGACCCTGTCCCGACTGAGAAAAACCAGCAATAGTAGAGAGTGTCCAGCCACGCCCCTATGAATTCCAAGATCTGTGTCAGGTTCAAACGGGACTTGGAGATGTTGATTGTAAACCCTAGACTGACTGCAAGATGCAGGAAGGAGTGTCTAGCCATGCAAAGTAGACACTTGGTGGCAGTAGCAAGGAGCCAATCATCTAGGTAAGAAACACCTGAATTCCCTGAAGCCTTAGGTGAGCCGCTACGACTGCCATAACCTTGGTAAACACCCTGGGGGCTGTGGTAAGACCGAAGGGTAGGGCTCTGAACTGGAAACGATTGGCTCCCAGCCGGAAATGAAAGAATCTCCTGGAGCTTCTGCAAATTTTGATATGGTAGTAAGCGTCCTGGAGGTCTATCGAGCACATCCAGTCACATTCTCGGAGGTAAGGTAGAATGGACTGCAAGGTGACCATCCGGAATTTCTGCTTGGCTACAGTCAGGTTCAGGGTTGACAGGTCCAATATGGACCTGAGGTCCCTGATCTTTTTTGGCACAAAAAAGAACCTGGAGTAAACACCTAATCCGGACTGATCTGGAGGGACCAGTTCGATGGCCAGATTGTGAAGCAGCTTTGAAATTTCGTGTGCTGCTGCCTCCCTTTGAGCGGGTGGAACATCCGGGAGGCACTTTAGTTGGGCGGATGGGGCAACAAACGGGATAGAGTATCCTCTGGCTATAATTTGGAGCACCCAACGGTCTGTCGTAATGGACTCCCAAGCCGTTAGGTGCAATGACAATCTTCCCCCGACTGTCTCCAGAGTAGGACAGGACAGTCGGGCAACCCCTCAGGGTTGCTGCGCGGGTCTGTCCGAGAAGGTCTCACTAGACCCAAAGTTCCTCGGGCCCCCTCTGCCTCTGGGGCGGCGTCTGTCTTGTCGCCCTCTGCCTCTAGCGGACGAGTTGTCCTGAGTGTCTCAGGAAAACTGAAATTTTCGGAACCACATCTTCTTTTGCCTTTTCTGATTCCTAGAAAAGGATCGTTGAGGGCTAGAGAAGCGGACTCCGACAGCAAACAGAGTCTTTCCGTCCTTCTTGCTCTGGACCAGGGTGTCACGAACTGTCTTCCCGAACAGGGAGGAACCATCAAAGGGAGCATTTGTGAATGACGCCTTGAAGGGGTCCCCGAATTGACAGAGTCTGAGCCAGGCGTGCCACCTCATAGCTACGCCGGTCCCAGCCGCCCTAGCCGCTCCTTCCGTGGCATGGGAAAGAAGACGCATGGACATGTTCAAAAAGATTTCAGCGTCGACATTTTCAACGAGAACAGTCGCTTGTCCTCTGGTGACAAAGACTCTGAGGGCGACACAGCGAATTCCGTGACTAGGTCTCGCTGGAGTCAAATGACATGTGCCAAATAATTCAGCGCTCATATAGAAAATGTCGCTGAAGAAAAGACACGCTTCCCAAACCGATCCACCACTCTAGACTCGTTGTCCGGAGGGTGGACTGAAGAACTTTCCTGAGCCAGTTCTCTCTCGGTGGCAGCTGCAACCACCATAGCATCCACCAGGGAGCCCTTGTACCAGGCCTGGCTGTCTGTGGGAGGAGAAAGGATCCTGTCCGGGCATCTGGGTATTGGCTCTATGGTGTCAGGCTCCTTCTATGCCCGAGTGATAATGAGATCCACTAATGGATCTGCAGGAGGGGACACCCAGGATGTAGATGGGCCTGTGTCAAAGGCCTCCAGGAATGCTGACTCGTCCATAGAGGGTTTTGGGGCTGACCAACCTCCCATCTGGCAGAGGATTTCCATGAGGTCTCCAAAGGAGACACCCTCGGGATGTGACCTGGGGGAACCCTCACCTTCATCCAAGTCAGTATCTTCTGTGAGGGACTTGGGGGAGTCCATGTGCCTCCTCTTACACGAGGGCTTACGGGGAGCCTCCTCAGTGGGACTCTCTGAAGAGGACTTGCAAGTCATGGGGGGGGGGGGTTCCATGACGGGATCCACCTGGGGGTCCTCTAGCACAGGCTGTCCCTGGGACAAGCTGATGGGAGTCGGCAGCCTGGGCGGAGTCCAAGGAAATGGGCTGGGGTCTCAATCCTTGGGGCAGAACCCTCTCCACCACGTCGAAGGCCAAAGGAGAATGTACCTCCTTAGCAACCAACAAGGAAGAAGTTCTCCCAGGCTCCGATGTAAGGATCGGGGCCAAGGCCAAGGCAGCCAGGGTTCCAAAGGAAAGGCTCGGATCCGACAAAGTCAGAGCCGAAGACACCTCCGTTCTTTCAGATCCGGCTCCCCATTCTCGGCCCCGAGAGTTGCTCGGATCTGAACAAGTCTGATCCGAGGAACTCAAGGTAATCACCGGAATTGAGGTTGGAGGGACCGTCAACGTCGAACCCCCAGTTCTGAGGATCCTCAGATCCATAAACCCCGAAACCGCAGGTCGGATCGGGGAAAGAGAGATAGGATGGAAGAAGGGCACAGAGGTCCCCTCTCCAACCAGAGAGGGGCCTGGCAAGACTCTCATTTGGATTTGGATCCGAATGAACCTCCGCATCATCCTGTCCATGTCAAGCTCGACAGACTCTGAGTCGACCGCAAGGAGGTGACCAACTCGGATCTGGCTGGTCTGTGAGACGACCTTGAAGAAGGCCTCTGGTCCGAGGGCTCTGTCGGCTCCAGGGACAACCTTGGGGAGTAGAGCCGAGGAGAGGTGGTCCTGATAACTTTACTAGGCGGACTGGGAAATGGCTCCCGCTCCGGAGACCGTTTGCGGTGCCTTTCTGCTCTTTTCTCTTTGTCTCTCTTGTCCTTATCTCTATCCTTTGGCTTTGTCCCCGTCTCAGAAGGCTTAGAGGGAGGTTAAGTCCTAGCCTGGGGGGGGGGGGGTTTGGTCGGCTACTGGAGCCGATGTCGAGTTCGTTGAAACCAATGCAGAAACTGGTAGCAGGCCCTTTGCTACCAGTTTTGCCTTCCTTTCTTTCAACGCCCAAGGGTTGAACCCTGCACACCCACTACATAGCAAAGAAAGGTGGGGAACAGCCAGGCAAATAACACACAGAGTGTGGCCATCAGCTGGTGAAAGCTTGTGGCCACACACTGTGCATTTTTTCAAATGTTGGTTTTGGCTGCTCAGCCATCACCACACACCACTCAGCCAAAACTAAACCAATAAACACACACACACACAAAGGACGGTTAGGCCTACACTACCTCACAAATTCCTAACTTTTTAAACTATTTTTTTTTTTTTTTTTTACAGAAAACTGACGAACGACGAAGGGGAGGAAAAGGATGACCATAAAACGACCACCCCCACATACATACACACATATATATCTACATATACCAAAAAGTACCACTTACTACACCCAACTTGGAGCTATACAGATCAAGATGCGTACGCATGAAGCGGCAAACGAGATCTGGGGGAAGGTAGGAGATGTGAGGGGATTATGGGTAGGGGGGGGGCTTGGAGCAGATGCTTGAAAAATGTTGCCAGCTCGGATCCGATATGGATCCAAATACCCACAGGTTGCAGATAAATAAAGTTAACTACTTCAGATCATATATTTCTTCTCAACAGCCCACCCATTTTCAAACACTCAATCATCATACCAACCACCAAAGCTACATAACAAATAAAAAAAATCTTCAAACATTCAACAAAAAACTCAGGCAGCCCTTACAAAAGGAATCTAAATGTACATGCTTTCATGACACAGGCCAAATCTCCAGCCTATAAGGGCAGGTACACATTTGTGTATGAAAGTTACATTATTTGCAAAGGTAAAACAATTTTACATTTTATACTATACAATCTATCTTGTAACAATATTATATTTCTGAGTTATACTTCTGTCAACTATTTCATCTGTACTGTTGTATGTGGGTTATGGTTAAACGGTGCGTATATCAGCCCACCTAACCAGTCACTAAATCGTAAAGTAAAATAAAGTAAAGAAACAGCATTTTTTCCAAAAAGACCTGTTAATCAGGCAGTACAGCCAACTGCCTATATCTGCATTTTGCTTCTGTTTAGCTATCAGGAGGCCTAGTGAAATGTAATTACAGAATAGCATGTCCTAAACATCAACGCTGCTGGCTCAGAAAGAAGGTAAAAAAATACTTGTTACAGCAACAAGGCTTGCAAGCTCAGGAGACACCTGGTTAACTGCAACAATTAAGATGGCCCACTGAATACAGCACAGTTTTATGTGGAACCACCACTGGTCAAACCAGCTGGATAAATTTACGTTTTCCTTCTTGAACAGTTAGCGGCAGGTCTAATGAAGTGCATCGCGTGATGTCAATCTGACAAGTAATCTAACTGCAGCTTGCAAGTTGGAGGCGATTTTAAATGATAGGCGCGCTTCTTTCATGTGCCACCACAAAAGGCAACTATCATGGAAGAATGGAGTTCTTCTCCCAGTTCTGGCTTTTATTTACTTTATAAGCACCTTACTAGCATGCAACTTCCTACAGAAGCAAAACATACCCTGCTAACAACACCGACAACAGCAGCAATAATAATAACTACTCCACCTACTTGAAGCTCCAAAACTGTGACAAAATTCTTCATTTTAGTTACAAGACTACCTTGACAAAAACAAAGTGAATCACATCTTAAGAAAGTAGTCAAACTACTACTTTCTCCACGGATGCAATAATTCATGCAGTCTGCGAGAATAAAACCCTGACAAGAAGATGACACCTCTATTTTTGTATTTCTTCATGTCTCATCTCCGTTAACAAGCTACCAATTATATCATCTCTAGTCAAGAAATATTTTAAATATATACATATATATATATATATATATATATATATATATATATATATATCTAGACACACACACAAAACTGAATGGACAAGTACAACTGCAAATAAAAATAAATGACATTAACATTTGTCTTGAATAAGGCACAGCAGACAATGACATCTGCTACCTGAAACAGGATTTAATTAGCACAGTAACAGACAGACAAAAGTATATTCTAAAATACAAACAAGAACCCAACTGCTTCAAAAATTATACAGTCTAGTGACTTAAAATATTATTTTTGTAGTAACACCTGCAGCTGAAAACTTACCCCTACTTCAAATCAGAACTTAGTCAACAAATATCTGCCATTATGTCTCATGTAAAACAGGCCGAACTCCACACTGAGTCATGACCTCAACAAATATCTGCCATTATGTCTCACATAAAACAGGACGAACTCCACACGGAGTCATGTCCTCAACAAATATCTGCCGTTATATCAGCCGTAAAACAGGCTGAACTCCACACTGAGTCAGGACCTCAACAAATATCTGCCATTATGTCTCACGTAAAACAGGCCGAACTCCACACTGAGTCAGGACCTCAACAAATATCTGCCATTATGTCTCACGTAAAACAGGCCGAACTCCACACAGAGTCATGACCTCAACAAATATCTGCCATTATGTCTCACGTAAAACAGGCCGAACTCCACACAGAGTCAGGACCTCAGCAAATATCTGCCATTATGTCTCACGTAAAACAGGCTGAACTCCAGACTGAGTCATGACCTCAACAAATATCTGCTGTTATGTCTGACGTAAAACAGGCCAAACTCCACACTGAGTCATGACCTCAACAAATATCTGCTGTTATGTCTCACATAAAACAGGCCGAACTCCACACTGAGTCAGGACCTCAACAAATATCTGCCATTATGTCTCACATAAAACAGGCCGAACTCCACACTGAGTCAGGACCTCAACAAATATCTGCCATTATGTCTCACGTAAAACAGGCGAACTCCACACTGAGTCAGGACCTCAACAAATATCTGCCATTATGTCTCACATAAAACAGGCCGAACTCCACACTGAGTCAGGACCTCAACAAATATCTGCCATTATGTCTCACATAAAACAGGCCGAACTCCACACTGAGTCAGGACCTCAACAAATATCTGCCATTATGTCTCACGTAAAACAGGCCGAACTCCACACAGAGTCATGACCTCAACAAATATCTGCTATTATGTCTCACATAAAACAGGATGAACTCCACACTGAGTCAGGACCTCAACAAATATCTGCCATTATGTCTCACATAAAACAGGCTGAACTCCACACTGAGTCAGGACCTCAGCAAATATCTGCCATTATGTCTCACGTAAAACAGGCTGAACTCCAGACTGAGTCATGACCTCAACAAATATCTGCTGTTATGTCTGACGTAAAACAGGCCAAACTCCACACTGAGTCATGACCTCAACAAATATCTGCTGTTATGTCTCACATAAAACAGGCCGAACTCCACACTGAGTCAGGACCTCAACAAATATCTGCCATTATGTCTCACATAAAACAGGCCGAACTCCACACTGAGTCAGGACCTCAACAAATATCTGCCATTATGTCTCACGTAAAACAGGCCGAACTCCACACTGAGTCAGGACCTCAACAAATATCTGCCATTATGTCTCACATAAAACAGGCTGAACTCCACACAGAGTCATGACCTCATTAAATATATGCACCTCCCTTGTTCCAACAAAATGGATTCATTCCCATTTACGTAAGTGGCATATAAGAGCATTAAGGGGACACAGCAAGGAAAATGATGTGGTTTTCAACCAGGAGCGCATGAAAGGCGGATACAGAATTACTAAAGTTGTAGATGGAGCTCCCTCAGGCCGACATGCTTGTTTCAACATTAGCCCATCAAGAACATAACTAATGAATCAAATAAGAGGCTGTCACATCTATGACTTTATTATTTTCTTACCATATTAAATCACCCCCATTTCCACCTTGGAGCTCATAAAGTCTGTTTTAATTACTATTATTATTATTATTATTATTATTATTATTATTATTATTATTATTATTAACAGTAATAATAATTTGCATTGCTTTCTGAGCTACTTTAATGCAAAGTTACTCTAAGTGCTTCTTACAAAACCTGAATATGTTTTCCCACAAATGTCCATCATGTGTACTGTCACATTAACATGATCCAGTTTCACTTCTTTCATGTCTCCTTCCCAGAATCCATTAAAAGTACCCTTTATGAGTCATGCTACAGTTAAGAAAGCTCTGCAATTTTCTCATCCCACTGATGGCAGTAGTATAAATCGCAGGTATCTTTCACACCTTCTGAATAAGCAATGTTGGTATCTTTTCCTTAAAGCCCCCCCCCCCTCATTTGTGCATTCTCTCAGAACTTATTTTAAACTATTCACAGCAGTTATACAGCTCCAGCTACAAAACACAACTGAACTGTAGCTTTTGTAGGTCAATTTATTGTTCATTTCAAGCCTAACTGTTTCATTCCAAAGTAATACCATAGACACTCTAGTCAATACCCAGGACTGTATTTATTAATGACTACCCATATCCAAGGCAGTAGTGGGTGCTATCCCCGGTAAGAATTAAGCACCCACAACCCTCCTTGACATGACATGACTGTAATCCAGGCGCTATTAACCAACACTTCAAGGAACTTGCTCTGCTATTCACCAGTCCCTGTAATAGAAATATGTTTTTTAACCTTGAATGTTGAAGAAATATACTTTACAGTCTTTGCACAAAAGTATCTTACAACTGGTAATATGTTTGTCATTGCAATGCAACAAAGAACAAAGTACACATTTTATTCTTGAATTTGTATTGTTACATTTATTTTAAACTGAGGTGCAAATGTCTTTACACATAATGTTTTCACAATTCTGCATCATGACCTCAACAAATATCTGCTTTGTCTCACATAAAACAGGCCGAACTCCACACTGAGTCATGACCTCAACAAATATCTGCCATTATGTCTCATGTAAAACAGGCCGAACACCACACTGAGTCAGGACCTCAACAAACATCTGCCATTATGTCGCACGTAAAACAGGCCGAACTCCGCACTGAGTCATGACCTCAACCAATATCTGCCATTATGTCTCACGTAAAACAGGCCAAACTCCACACTGAGTCATGATCTCAACAAATATCTGCCATTATGTCTCACGTAAAACAGGCCGAACTCCACACTGAGTCATGACCTCAATAAATATCTGCCGTTATGTCTCACGTAAAACATGCTGAACTCCACACTGAGTCAGGACCTCAACAAACATATGCCATTATGTCTCACGTAAAACAGGCCGAACTCCACACTGAGTCAGGACCTCAACAAATATCTGCCATTATGTCTCACGTAAAACAGGCGGAACTCCACACTGAGTCAGGACCTCAACAAATATCTGCCATTATGTCTCATGTAAAACAGGCTGAACTCAACACTGAGTCATGACCTCAACAAATATCTGCCATTATGTCTCACATAAAACAGGCTGAACTCCACACTGAGTCAGGACCTCAACAAATATCTGCCATTATGTCTCACATAAAACAGGCTGAACTCCACACAGAGTCATGACCTCATTAAATATATGCACCTCCCTTGTTCCAACAAAATGGATTCATTCCCATTTAAGTAAGTGGCATATAAGAGCATTAAGGGGACACAGCAAGGAAAATGATGTGGTTTTCAACCAGGAGTGCATGAAAGGCGGATACAGAATTACTAAAGTTGTAGATGGAGCTCCCTCAGGCCGACATGCTTGTTTCAACATTAGCCCATCAAGAACATAACTAATGAATCAAATAAGAGGCGGTCACATCTATGACTTTATTATTTTCTTACCATATTAAATCACTCCCATTTCCACCTTGGAGCTCATAAAGTCTGTTTTAATTACTATTATTATTATATTATTATTATTATTATTATTATTATTATTATTATTAACAGTAATAATAATTTACATTGCTTTCTGAGCTACTTTAATGCAAAGTTACTCTAAGTGCTTCTTACAAAATCTGAATATGTTTTCCTACAAATGTCCATCAGGTGTACTGCCACATTAACATGATCCAGTTTCACTTCTTTCATGTCTCCTTCCCAGAATCCATTAAAAGTACCCTTTATGAGTCATGCTACAGTTAAGAAAGCTCTGCAATTTTCTCATCCCACTGATGGCAGTAGTATAAATCGCGGGTATCTTTCACACCTTCTGAATAAGCAATGTTGGTATCTTTTCCTTAAAGCCCCCCCCCCCCCATTTGTGCATTCTCTCAGAACTTATTTTAAACTATTCACAGCAGTTATACAGCTCCAGCTACAAAACACAACTGAACTGTAGCTTTTGTAGGTCAATTTATTGTTCATTTCAAGCCTAACTGTTTCATTCCAAAGTAATACCATAGACACTCTAGTCAATACCCAGGACTGTATTTATTAATGACTACCCATATCCAAGGCAGTAGTGGGTGCTATCCCCGGTAAGAATTAAGCACCCACAACCCTCCTTGACATGACATGACTGTAATCCAGGCGCTATTAACCAACACTTCAAGGAACTTGCTCTGCTATTCACCAGTCCCTGTAATAGAAATATGTTTTTTAACCTTGAATGTTGAAGAAATATACTTTACAGTCTTTGCACAAAAGTATCTTACAACTGGTAATATGTTTGTCATTGCAATGCAACAAAGAACAAAGTACACATTTTATTCTTGAATTTGTATTGTTACATTTATTTTAAACTGAGGTGCAAATGTCTTTACACATAATGTTTTCACAATTCTGCATCATGACCTCAACAAATATCTGCTTTGTCTCACATAAAACAGGCCGAACTCCACACTGAGTCATGACCTCAATAAATATCTGCCGTTATGTCTCACGTAAAACATGCTGAACTCCACACTGAGTCAGGACCTCAACAAACATCTGCCGTTATGTCTCACGTAAAACAGGCCGAACTCCACACTGAGTCAGGACCTCAACAAACATATGCCATTATGTCTCACATAAAACAGGCCGAACTCCACACTGAGTCAGGACCTCAACAAATATCTGCCATTATGTCTCACGTAAAACAGGCGGAACTCCACACTGAGTCAGGACCTCAACAAATATCTGCCATTATGTCTCATGTAAAACAGGCTGAACTCAACACTGAGTCATGACCTCAACAAATATCTGCCATTATGTCTCACATAAAACAGGCTGAACTCCACACTGAGTCAGGACCTCAACAAATATCTGCCATTATGTCTCACATAAAACAGGCTGAACTCCACACAGAGTCATGACCTCATTAAATATATGCACCTCCCTTGTTCCAACAAAATGGATTCATTCCCATTTACGTAAGTGGCATATAAGAGCATTAAGGGGACACAGCAAGGAAAATGATGTGGTTTTCAACCAGGAGTGCATGAAAGGCGGATACAGAATTACTAAAGTTGTAGATGGAGCTCCCTCAGGCCGACATGCTTGTTTCAACATTAGCCCATCAAGAACATAACTAATGAATCAAATAAGAGGCGGTCACATCTATGACTTTATTATTTTCTTACCATATTAAATCACTCCCATTTCCACCTTGGAGCTCATAAAGTCTGTTTTAATTACTATTATTATTATATTATTATTATTATTATTATTATTATTATTATTATTATTATTATTAACAGTAATAATAATTTGCATTGCTTTCTGAGCTACTTTAATGCAAAGTTACTCTAAGTGCTTCTTACAAAATCTGAATATGTTTTCCTACAAATGTCCATCAGGTGTACTGCCACATTAACATGATCCAGTTTCACTTCTTTCATGTCTCCTTCCCAGAATCCATTAAAAGTACCCTTTATGAGTCATGCTACAGTTAAGAAAGCTCTGCAATTTTCTCATCCCACTGATGGCAGTAGTATAAATCGCGGGTATCTTTCACACCTTCTGAATAAGCAATGTTGGTATCTTTTCCTTAAAGCCCCCATTTGTGCATTCTCTCAGAACTTATTTTAAACTATTCACAGCAGTTATACAGCTCCAGCTACAAAACACAACTGAACTGTAGCTTTTGTAGGTCAATTTATTGTTCATTTCAAGCCTAGCTGTTTCATTCCAAAGTAATACCATAGACACTCTAGTCAATACCCAGGACTGTATTTATTAATGACTACCCATATCCAGGGCGGTTGTGGATGCTATCCCCGTTAAGAATTTAGCACCCACAACCCTCCTGGACATGACATGACTGTAATCCAGGAGCTATTAACCAACACTTCAAGGAACTTGCTCTACTATTCACCAGTCCTTGTAATAGAACTACGTTTTTTAACCTTGAATGTTGGAGAAATGTACTTTACAGTCTTTGCACAAAAGTATCTTACAACTGGTAATATGTTTGTCCTTGCAATGCAACAAAGAACAAAGTACACATTTTATTCTTGAATTTGTATTGTTACATTTACTTTAAACTGAGGTGCAAATGTCTTTACACATAATGTTTTCACAATTCTGTTGCCTTGCTCCCTCCTGATTTATTACATTTTGGCACACTAACCCTTCAACCAAACCATAATCGCTGAACATGACAAATAATTAGTTTTATGTTCTTTGCATAAAAGAAACACAACTCTATATACAAAATTTGAAGTTACAAAACAGAATACTTCCAAAAAGAGGATCACTGTATACAAAAATGAGGTTAGCTATGCGCACTCTAGACTGTTTTTCTTCTTTCCTGCAGCAAAAAGCAGTGGAAAAAACAAAGGTTCCATTACACTGAGCACATTTTTCTTTTTTGTAACA
This sequence comes from Protopterus annectens, assembly GCF_019279795.1. Classification (NCBI taxonomy): domain Eukaryota; kingdom Metazoa; phylum Chordata; order Ceratodontiformes; family Protopteridae; genus Protopterus; species Protopterus annectens. Next base: position 1,878,794,239 of record NC_056732.1, read on the forward strand.
GTTGCTGACATCACCGAGGGCTGTCTAGGTAAGAATGCAGGCAGTAGCTGACAGGGACAAGTACAGATTTCCCTGTATCTATGGCATGTCAGGCCGGTTGATACAAATTTCTCTGTCAAAGTATGCAAGAGGTTATACTACAAATATTTAGGCGAGCTTTCCCTTACTTTGATTCCAAGGGAAGGGAATGAAAGTAAAGGTGCAGGCTGGTAAGGAGAAACAAAACCTAATGGGTGAGTTAAGTGTAAGTCAGGGTGAACGTTTAAAACAAAGAAAGATTATCGTAAGCAGACTATTACTATCAATGCAGTAAGTGTTATGCACTCTGTCACCTGGAAGGAGCAATGTAGTACCTATTAGCTATACTCATTTTATGTCATACTCAACATATGAAAGTATTACCATATCATACACAATCATTAAAACAAGCAAGCTTTTTGACTACTCTTTTACACATTATTGTTATAACTCTGGATTTTACAAACTGTATTTCTGTTAATGGCAGGCTAAGAAATATATTCATAAACAGTGTTACACTGTATGCAATATCTGGGGATTAGACGTCCTTTTAGAAAAGTTTCAAAAATGAGAATGATTCTTTATTGTACAGCTGTTATTTGAAAAGTCAATCACTGGACCTTTCATCCATTTGATTATGACAGTTTAAGGAAAACTGGGATTGTGTTTGCTCTGCCAATGCTGCTTCAGCAGTAAATGACTAGCCTATCTCACAACAGACTTGCTCCAATAGTCCCTTTGTAAAATGCAATGAACTACTGCATCACCTTAACACTGTGTAACTCTGCTACTTCTATGGTATACATTTCACATATGCAATTATCTTGTTTTTTTCTTATGTAAGTCATGCTGTTCTCTATAAACTCAATTCCTTTGTGGCCAGCACAGTGTTAATGCAACTTTGAGGTATTTCTGGGTTAACACAAAACTATACAAAATGGAGAGTGTTACATAGCAAACCATTACATGAATGAGCAAAATCAGGTATACCAAAAGGAGAAAACAAGTCTGTCAAATGCAGGTAAAACTATCCTGGATGATGCTGGTAATATGAACAAAAATGCTTTACATCAGTGACGCAAACATACAATCTGCCAGCTTATTGTTGTTACTGTTGTTAGCACTAACACCTTCTCTCACTAGAGACTTTGTTTCACACTAAATAAATGCACCTAATGAGTTACCTCAATGAATGACCACTGAAGTGAGCCTGACAAAAACCTTACTGTTGCTGCTTCAATGGTTTAGCGTTCTTTGCAATTCTCATATTTTGTATCTGATTCTAGCTTTGCATAATTAAAATCTTTCTTGTGCTACAGTAAATAGAAAAAGTGTACACACCCCTGTTAAAATGCCAGGTTTTTGGGATATAAAAAAATGAGACCACAATAAATGATTTCAAAACTTTTCCCACCTTTAATGTGACCTATAACCTGTACAATTCAATTGAAAAACAAACAAATCTGTTAGGGGGAAAAATATAAAACGTACAATACGCTGGTTGCGCACAACCTTAAACTAATACTTTGTTAAAGCACCTTTTGATTTAATTACAGAATTCAGTCTTCTTGGGTACACACCTACCATTAATTAAAGAGACTCTGACTAACCCCAAATAAAGTTCAGCTGTCCTAGTAGGATTTTCCTAACATGTACTCAGTTGCCTGCTACAACAAAAGCCATGGTTCACAGACAGCTTACAAAGCATCAAAGGGACCTCATTGTTAAAAGGTATCAGTCAGGAGAAGGGTACAAAAAAATTTCCACAACATTAGATATACCATGGAACACAGTGAAACAGTCATCAAAAAGTGGAGAAAGTATGGGACAACAGTGACGTTGCAAAGAACTGGACGTCCCTCCAAAATTGATGAAAAGACAAGACGAAAACTGATCAGGGAGGCTGCCAAGAGGCCTACAATAACAGTGAAGGAGCTGCAGGAATTTCTGGCAAGTACTGGTTGTGTACTACATGTGACAACAATCTCCCGTATTTTTCATATGTCTGGGTTATGGGGTAGGGCTGCAAGATGGAAGCCTTTTCTTACACAGAAAAACATCGAGGTCCAGCTAAAATTTGCAAAACAATACATCATGTCTCCCAAAAGCATGTGGGAAAAAGTGTTATGATCTGATGAGGCCAGGGTTGAACTTTTGGCCACAATTCCAAAAGGTACACTTGGCGCAAAAACAACACTTCGCATCAACAAAAGAACACCATCCCCACGGCGAAGCAAGGTGGTGGCGGTATCATGCTTTGGGGTTGTTTTTCTTCAGCTGGAACTGGGGCTTTAGTCAAGGTGGAGGGAATTATGAACAGTTTCAGATACCAGTCACTTGTGGCCCAAAACCTTTAGGCATTTTCTAGAAAGCTGAAGATGAAGAGGAATTTCACCTTTCAACACGACTATAACCCCAATCATACATCCAAATCAACAAAAAAACAGCTTCACCAGAAGAAAAATTAAAGTTTTGGAATGGGCCAGCTAGAGCCCAGACCTAAATCCAATAGCAAATCTGTGGGGTGACCTGATGAGGGCTGTGCACAAGAGATGCCCTCACAATCTGACAGATTTGGAGCGCTTTTGCAAGGAAGAGTGGGCAAATATTGCCAAGTCAAGATGTGCCATGCTGACAGACTCCTACCCAATAAGACTGAATGCTGTAATTAAATCAAAAAGTGATTCAACAAAGTATTAGTTTAAGGGTGTGCACACTTATGCAACAGCTTATTGCACGTTTTTATTTTTTACATTTTTTCCCCTAACAGATTGAATTGTACAGGTTATAGGTCACATTAAAGGTGGGAAAAGTTTTGAAATGATTTATTGTGGTCTCACTTTTTTATATCATAAAAACCTGTCATTTTAACAGGGGTGTGTAATTTTTTTATATCCACTGTAACTCTTTAAAAAATGAGCCTTTTTCCTGATATGAAAGTGACTTTTGACATGCACGTTCAGCTATCATAGTCAGATGATCCTCGATTACTTCTAAAAAACTTTCTCCCTTTTTTGTTGTTTGCTGGGGTCTCTCAATACCTAATTGGTGATATTGTTGCAAACAACTCTGAATCTGTATGGCAATAGTCTGAGCGCATCCACCTCTATTCTTAGTGAGGTTCCAAGTTTGGATTATTGAAGATATTCTGTAACCAGTTTAAATTTTTTGCCATACCAATAAATATGGAAGTGCTTGCATGTTTATAGAGCTGTTACAGATTTCTTTTCACATTGTGTGCAGAACTTTTCAAAATCTGAAAGATCTGTTTATATATGCGAATGCAATGCGTTAGTTCTCATTTCCTTGTTTTCGGCTTAAACACAGCCCCTGTCTCACACCAAACAGACTTGATTGCACTTCCACACTTATCAGACTCAAAAATAGCTCATAACAGTCATTGGGCTTAAACTTTTGTTGCTCTACAGCGGACTTTTGTCTTTCAGTCTGTAACAGTATTTTCCGTCATCAATACACTACGAGATTTGACTGTGCTACAACATCTTATAAACTTGTGAATTACAATCTGCTATTCCTATGAAACTTCTAAATCCCTTTGCATCATGTTTTGGTATCATATATTTAATAACAACTGGTGGTGCTGCGGTAGCATTGTCGCCTCACAGTAAGACGTTGACCTGTTTGATTCTCAGATAGAGCGTCTTCTGTGTGGAGACATGCGTAAATGGGCGTACCTTCGTTGAAGGTTGTGCGTCAGGCCTGGCAACTCGGCATGTAAAAATCTACTGCTAATCATTAGCTGTGGCGACCCCTAACCTGGAAAAGCCGAAAGACACAACAACAACAACATATTTAATAACAACACACAGCAGAGAAAACAAAGCCATCAAGTTCTAAAACTGATTTCTCAAATTCATACCTCTTTTTATTAAATGTTAATTTTGCACCAACTTATTTTATTCTCATCATCTCCCTTTCCAATTCTGTCACAGATTATGTCACTGCTATACCAGCTTACTTTCTGCATTCCCTTTAAAGATTTTTAGGCTTTATGAACTCCCTTTTGGAAGACTTTGATTGGTTATTTAACATCAGAGGCAGTCTCTTGTATCACCTTAAGCCTGTACAAGTTCAGAATGTTGTGATGCCATTGTTGTCAAGGTATAACTCCAACTGATAGCAACTTGATTTAAGATCAACATTTCCTGAGTAGCTCTGTGTCCATACCGTTCATTACAACACCATACACTCTTTTCTTTGTACAACCCTAGTACATTACCTCTTCTCTACAGAGAAGCAGAGTTCATTCTGCTGCTTTGGCTCCAGAGGTATGGGCAAGTGAAAATGCCGGTGTAGATCCTGAGATCCATTCCATTATGTCCCTCTCCTGGGTATGACAAGTGAAAATGACTGTGTAGATCCTGAGACCCACTCCATTAAGTCCCCTCTCCTGGGTATGACAAGTGAAAATGCCGGTGTAGATCCTGAGATCCACTCCATTATGTCCCTCTCCTGGGCATGACAAGTGAAAATGACGGTGTAGATCCTGAGACCCATTCCATTAAGTCCCCTCTCCTGGGTATGACAAGTGAAAATGCCGGTGTAGATCCTGAGACCTACTCCATTAAGTCCTCTCTCCTAGGTATGACAAGTGAAAATGACGGTGTAGATCCTGAGACCCATTCCATTAAGTCCCCTCTCCTGGGTATGACAAGTGAAAATGCCGGTGTAGATCCCGAGATCCATTCCATTATGTCCCTCTCCTGGGTATGACAAGTGAAAATGATGGTGTAGATCCTGAGACCCACTCCATTAAGTCCCCTCTCCTGGGTATGACAAGTAAAAATGACAGTGTAGATCCTGAGACCCACTCCATTAAGTCCCCTCTCCTGGGTATGACAAGTAAAAATGACAGTGTAGATCCTGAGACCCACTCCATTAAGTCCCCTCTCCTGGGTATGACAAGTGAAAATGACGGTGTAGATCCTGAGACCCACTCCATTAAGTCCCCTCTCCTGGGTATGACAAGTGAAAATGCCGGTGTAGATCCCGAGATCCATTCCATTATGTCCCTCTCCTGGGTATGACAAGTGAAAATGATGGTGTAGATCCTGAGATCCATTCCATTATGTCCCTCTCCTGGGTATGACAAGTGAAAATGATGGTGTAGATCCTGAGACCCATTCCATTAAGTCCCCTCTCCTGGGTATGACAAGTGAAAATGATGGTGCAGATCCTGAGACCTACTCCATTAAGTCCCCTCTCCTGGGTATGACAAGTGAAAATGACGGTGTAGATCCTGAGACCCATTCCATTATGTTCCTCTCCTGTAGCAATCTTAGTTCTTCTACCTTTTTCCTTACAAGACAGGGTAAGCTATTCAGCTGTGTTACTAGGTTTGGCTGATATATCTACAATCAATTTACTAAACAGAGATTTAATCTAACTTGTTCCTTCAAAACATGTCATTCTATTCTTGAGATTCATTACATATTCTATACTTAGTACTAATATCCAACAACTCTAGTATTTTGATAAAAATCAATAAATTGTGATTGCTGGATATAGCCTAACAATGAGGATCAGGTTCTTTTTAAAATAATGAGCTTTTGTTATCTGTTTTATCAAACGCTGTGATTTCCTTTTTTTTTTCAAAATATAATTTTTCTAGCAGAATTTCCACTGAATCTTGTTCACACTTTTAAAGTATTAAGCATGGTTTTGTTTCACACACTTATGTAGTGATACTCTTGTGTCGATTAACACTGTTATTCCTTCAGTCATAACATTAACTGCTACTTGTGGCATGCATAGTATGTACTCTTTTTCAATGTTTTACGTTTTCATTTTGAGTTTTGCTTTCTTAACCACACATACAGCTCATTGTCATCGTTTGTATCTGACCGTTGCTTTTAATTTCTTAGTTGCAATATGCTTTGTCCTGTAGACAGCTTTCCATTTCTGCACAGCAAAATTCATGTTTTTGCAAATTCTGTAAACCATCACAGGCATCCACTGATTGGAACCTACTATACATTTAACGATATATAGTAGTAAACAGCAGTCAGATAAGAGACGTAGCGCTAAACAGACTAAAGAAATTACTGATGCATGTTCTTATGCAGGGAGATGAATAAATCGATGGAGGTGCTGTAAAGCATGTTGTTTAAGTTAGCTGTCCGAGAACTGTTGTCATTTAGTCCTATTTCACAGTAGTAAGTCACTGCCTCTAATTAATCACATTTTCTTTTAGTTTTTTGACTTGTAATGATAATATCAATATCCATTGGTTAACCACACAGGCCCACTGGACATATGGTCCCTTTTCAATAAAAGCATAAATATAAAAAATTACAGGTTCCAAACTTACCACACACGGATGTGTGAACATCACTGTCTTTGACCACGGCTCTGTCCATATTGTTGAACTGTGCTGTTGCACTAGTCGTAACCTCAGATAAAGGAATGGGATAAGATTTGAATAACCAGCACCAAACCCCCATAACAGTTTGCACACTCACATGTTTCTTCTACATTTCATTAGTTTTATTTTTTCATCACGTTCTCCAGTGCCGGGTATTTCCTGATATACTTACATTTTAATCTTAAACTTGGCATCGGAAAAATTAATTCCTAGCCATTTTTTTTCAGTCTTATGTAAAATGAATCTATGTCGTCTTGTGGCAGCTGGGATGTGGCACTCGTTATTAAATTCTAACCAATCAAAACCTTCATCCGATGTCATGACTGGTGCAGCAGCACAGTTCTAGACTATGGACAGAACAGTGGTCAAAGACAGTGACAATCACCATCTGCATCCAAGTGTGGTAAACTTGGAACCTGTAATGAAATATTTTATATTTTTGCTACAATTATGTACTTCATTTGTAGCCTAACTATTCAAATAAGTAAAAACTACTTTACTACTGAAATTTTTGTCTGACTAAAATTTCTTGCCAATTCATTGTTCCACCTGGACTCAGAATTATAACAACTTCATTTCACAAACAAGTAACTGTGACTTTACAGAATAAAGCTGACCAGTCACATTAAACATCTATCACTAAGTGATAAATAAAACATTAAGTTAATTAGCAAACTGAGTCCTTCACCTCCACAGCGACCTTGTGATGCATGTGCCCCCTCTTCTGATCCAACCAATCAGAGTAATTCTCTTTTATTTAAATGGCACATAAGAACATCAAGGTACCATAGTAAGTAGAGCTACAGTCATGCAATTATCCAACCTGAAAGGTAAGTAAAGAGCTACCTAAGCATCAGTCACAGCTCAATTAGACCAAAACACTCATGTCAACATTAACAGAACCAGTATCTAAGTCAACTTTGTTCAAACACAGGCTAGTGCCTCCTGGCGTGATTACTTCACTCCCATCATACCATTCACTCCTGGCATGATTACTTTACTCCCATCATACCATTCACTCCTGGTGTGATTACTTCACTCTCATACCATTCACTCCTGGCATGATTACTTCACCCCCATTATACCATTCACTCCTGGTGTGATTACTTCACTCCCATCATACCATTCACTCCTGGCGTGAATACTTTACTCCCATCACACCATTCGCGCCTGACGTCAATACTTCACAACCATCATACCATTCTTTCCTGGCGTAATTATTTCACGCCCATCATACCACTCACTCCTGGCATGATTGATTCACACCCATCATACCATTCAAGTTAACAGTGATTACTGGCAAATAAAATTTTTTCAGATCTCAGATAGTACAAAAAGGTTTTCAAAAGTATTTCCAAAAGACATCAATGTTTATTTTTTTATTATTTCCATCAAGTAATTTTCACATTATGCCTTACGAGTCAGTTGGTGCAGAGGGTAAAGGTTATGAGCTGCAGTTACTGTGGTACAGGACTTGATTCCCTCTCCCATGTGCTTACTGCGAGTCGGTGCAGAGGGTAAAGGTTATGAACTACAGTTACTGTGGTACAGGACTTGATTCCCTCTCCCATGTGCTTACTGCGAGTCGGTGCAGAGGGTAAAGGTTATGAGCGACAGTTACTGCGGTGCAGGACTTGATTCCCTCTCCCATGTGCTTACTGCGAGTCGGTGCAGAGGGTAAAGGTTATGAGCTGCAGTTACTGTGGTACGGGACTTGATTCCCTCTCCCATGTGCTTACTGCGAGTCGGTGCAGAGGGTAAAGGTTATGAGCGACAGTTACTGTGGTACAGGACTTGATTCCCTCTCCCATGTGCTTACTGCGAGTCGGTGCAGAGGGTAAAGGTTATGAGCGACAGTTACTGTGGTACGGGGCTTGATTCCCTCTCCCATGTGCTTACTGCGAGTCGGTGCAGAGGGTAAAGGTTATGAGCGACAGTTACTGTGGTACAGGACTTGATTCCCTCTCCCATGTGCTTACTGCGAGTCGGTGCAGAGGGTAAAGGTTATGAGCGACAGTTACTGTGGTACGGGGCTTGATTCCCTCTCCCATGTGCTTACTGCGAGTCGGTGCAGAGGGTAAAGGTTATGAGCTGCAGTTACCGTGGTACGGGACTTGATTCCCTCTCCCATGTGCTTACTGCGAGTCGGTGCAGAGGGTAAAGGTTATGAGCTGCAGTTACTGGGGTACGGGACTTGATTCCCTCTCCCATGTGCTTACTGCGAGTCGGTGCAGAGGGTAAAGGTTATGAGCTACAGTTACTGTGGCCTTATGAGTCAGTCAGTGCAGGGGGTAAAGGTTATGAGCGACAGTTACTGGGGTACAGGACTTGATTCCCTCTCCCATGTGCTTACTGCGAGTCGGTGCAGAGGGTAAAGGTTATGAGCTGCAGTTACTGTGGTACAGGACTTGATTCCCCCTCCCATGTGCTTACTGCGAGTCGGTGCAGAGGGTAAAGGTTATGAGCTGCAGTTACTGTTGTACAGGACTTGATTCCCTCTCCCATGTGCTTACTGCGAGTCGGTGCAGAGGGTAAAGGTTATGAGCTACAGTTACTGTGGTACAGGACTTGATTCCCTCTCCCATGTGCTTACTGCGAGTCGAGTCGGCGCAGAGGGTAAAGGTTATGAGCTGCAGTTACTGTGGTACAGGACTTGATTCCCTCTCCCATGTGCTTACTGCGAGTCGGTGCAGAGGGTAAAGGTTATGAGCTGCAGTTACTGTGGTACGGGACTTGATTCCTTCTCCCATGTGCTTACTGCGAGTCGGTGCAGAGGGTAAAGGTTATGAGCTGCAGTTACTGTGGTACGGGACTTGATTCCCTCTCCCATGTGCTTACTGCGAGTCGGTGCAGAGGGTAAAGGTTATGAGCTGCAGTTACTGTGGTACGGGACTTGATTCCCTCTCCCATGTGCTTACTGCGAGTAGTCGGTGCAGAGGGTAAAGGTTATGAGCTGCAGTTACTGTGGTACGGGACTTGATTCCCTCTCCCATGTGCTTACTGCGAGTCGGTGCAGAGGGTAAAGGTTATGAGCTGCAGTTACTGTGGTACAGGACTTGATTCCCTCTCCCATGTGCTTACTGCGAGTCTGTGCAGAGGGTAAAGGTTATGAGCTGCAGTTACTGTGGTACAGGACTTGATTCCCTCTCCCATGTGCTTACTGCGAGTCGAGTCGGTGCAGAGGGTAAAGGTTATGAGCTGCAGTTACTGGGGTACAGGACTTGACTCCCTCTCCCATGTGCTTACTGCGAGTCGGTGCAGAGGGTAAAGGTTATGAGCGACAGTTACTGGGGTACGGGACTTGATTCCCTCTCCCATGTGCTTACTGCGAGTCGGTGCAGAGGGTAAAGGTTATGAGCTGCAGTTACTGTGGTACAGGATTTGATTCCCTCTCCCATGTGCTTACTGCGAGTCGGTGCAGAGGGTAAAGGTTATGAGCTGCAGTTACCGTGGTACAGGACTTGATTCCCTCTCCCATGTGCTTACTGCGAGTCGGTGCAGAGGGTAAAGGTTATGAGCTGCAGTTACTGTGGTACAGGACTTGATTCCATCTCCCATGTGCTTACTGCGAGTCGGTGCAGAGGGTAAAGGTTATGAGCTGCAGTTACTGTGGTACGGGACTTGATTCCCTCTCCCATGTGCTTACTGCGAGTCGGTGCAGAGGGTAAAGGTTATGAGCGACAGTTACTGTGGTACGGGACTTGATTCCCTCTCCCATGTGCTTACTGCGAGTCGGTGCAGAGGGTAAAGGTTATGAGCTGCAGTTACTGTGGTACGGGACTTGATTCCCTCTCCCATGTGCTTACTGCGAGTCGGTGCAGAGGGTAAAGTTATGAGCTGCAGTTACTGTGGTACAGGACTTGATTCCCTCTCCCATGTGCTTACTGGGAGTTGGTGCAGAGGGTAAAGGTTATGAGCTGCAGTTACTGTGGTACGGGACTTGATTCCCTCTCCCATGTGCTTACTGCGAGTCGAGTCGGTGCAGAGGGTAAAGGTTATGAGCTGCAGTTACTGGGGTACAGGACTTGATTCCCTCTCCCATGTGCTTACTGCGAGTCGGTGCAGAGGGTAAAGGTTATGAGCTGCAGTTACTGTGGTACAGGACTTGATTCCCTCTCCCATGTGCTTACTGCGAGTCGGTGCAGAGGGTAAAGGTTATGAGCTGCAGTTACTGTGGTACAGGACTTGATTCCCTCTCCCATGTGCTTACTGCGAGTCTGTGTAGAGGGTAAAGGTTATGAGCTGCAGTTACTGTGGTACAGGACTTGATTCCCTCTCCCATGTGCTTACTGCGAGTCGGTGCAGAGGGTAAAGGTTATGAGCTGCAGTTACTGTGGTACAGGACTTGATTCCCTCTCCCATGTGCTTACTGCAGTCGGTGCAGAGGGTAAAGGTTATGAGCTGCAGTTACTGTGGTACAGGACTTGATTCCCTCTCCCATGTGCTTACTGCGAGTCGGTGCAGAGGGTAAAGGTTATGAGCTGCAGTTACTGTGGTACAGGACTTGATTCCCTCTCCCATGTGCTTACTGCGAGTCGGTGCAGAGGGTAAAGGTTATGAGCTGCAGTTACTGTGGTACAGGACTTGATTCCCTCTCCCATGTGCTTACTGCGAGTCGAGTCGGTGCAGAGGGTAAAGGTTATGAGCTGCAGTTACTGGGGTACAGGACTTGATTCCCTCTCCCATGTGCTTACTGCGAGTCGGTGCAGAGGGTAAAGGTTATGAGCTGCAGTTACTGGGGTACAGGACTTGATTCCCTCTCCCATGTGCTTACTGCGAGTCGGTGCAGAGGGTAAAGGTTATGAGCTGCAGTTACTGTGGTACAGGACTTGATTCCCTCTCCCATGTGCTTACTGCGAGTCGGTGCAGAGGGTAAAGGTTATGAGCTGCAGTTACTGTGGTACAGGACTTGATTCCCTCTCCCATGTGCTTACTGCGAGTCGGTGCAGAGGGTAAAGGTTATGAGCTGCAGTTACTGTGGCCTTACGAGTCAGTTGGTGCAGAGGGTAAAGGTTATGAGCTGCAGTTACTGTGGCCTTACGAGTCAGTCGGTGCAGAGGGTAAAGGTTATGAGCTACAGTTACTGCGGTACGGGACTTGATTCCCTCTCCCATGTGCTTACTGCGAGTCGGTGCAGAGGGTAAAGGTTATGAGCTACAGTTACTGTGGTACAGGACTTGATTCCCTCTCCCATGTGCTTACTGCGAGTCGGTGCAGAGGGTAAAGTTTATGAGCTGCAGTTACTGTGGTACAGGACTTGATTCCCACTCCCATGTGCTTACTGCGAGTCGGTGCAGAGGGTAAAGGTTATGAGCTGCAGTTACTGTGGTACAGGACTTGATTCCCTCTCCCATGTGCTTACTGCGAGTCGGTGCAGAGGGTAAAGGTTATGAGCGACAGTTACTGTGGTACGGGACTTGATTCCCTCTCCCATGTGCTTACTGCGAGTCGGTGCAAAGGGTAAAGGTTATGAGCGACAGTTACTGTGGTACGGGACTTGATTCCCTCTCCCATGTGCTTACTGCGAGTCGGTGCAGAGGGTAAAGGTTATGAGCTACAGTTACTGTGGTACAGGACTTGATTCCCTCTCCCATGTGCTTACTGCGAGTCGGTGCAGAGGGTAAAGGTTATGAGCTGCAGTTACTGTGGTACAGGACTTGATTCCCTCTCCCATGTGCTTACTGCGAGTCGGTGCAGAGGGTAAAGGTTATGAGCTGCAGTTACTGTGGTACAGGACTTGATTCCCTCTCCCATGTGCTTACTGTGTAACCCTGAGCAAGTCTCTTAACCAGACAGTGGTCCTGGGTGCCTCTCAAAAAGGGACCATATACGTCCAGTGGGCCTACCTGGGTAACAAATGGATATTGATATTATCATCATAGCAAGTCAAAAAAATAAAAGAAACTGTGATTAATTACAGGCACTGAGTTGCTACTGTGAAACAGGACTAAATGACAACAGTTCTCAGACAGCTAACTTAAACAACGTGCTTTACAGCACCTCCATCGATTTATTCATCTCCCCGCATAAGAATATACATCATTAATTTCTTTACCTATTTAGGTCTGTTTCATATTTGACTGCTATTTACTACCAATATATCTCTAGATATCTTTAAATGTATAGTCAGTTCCAAACAATGGATGCCTGTGATAAGAAATTGTTATGTCCTCACCTAAAATTTATTGAGGCTGTCTGGACCATTTTATATCCTACTGACTACGGTGACACACAATATGGAGACTTAAAATGCAAACTTCCAAGCATACCTTAATGTAATAATAATAAGAGTTTTTCAGCAGTTCTATTTTCTATACGACTTCCATGAAGCAAAGAGGAAGTAAATGCTGTTCTTATTGCATAAACAATTCCTCCATGAATGCTCATTTATCTGCTACTCCTTACATAATGCCCAACATTCTCTGCACTCGTGGAAAGTATGGATATTGAGGCACACTCCTCCACTGATAGCACACTCACCATTACACTGGACCTGTCATCCTCAGTGACCCCTAGACTGTAACAGCCTGCTAACAAAGCACAATCACCACTGACAGAACATTCACTATTACATTGGGCCTGTCCTCGGTGACCCCTGGACTGTAACAGCCTGCTTTCAAAGCACTATCACCACTGACAGAAAATTCACTATTACATTGGGCCTGTGCTCCTCAGTAACCCCTGGACTGTAACAGTCTGCTTCCAAAGCACTATCACCACTGACAGCACATTCACCATTATACTGGGCCTGTCCTCCTCAGTAACCTCTGGGCTGTAACAGCCTACTTCCAAACAATTACTACCACTGACAGCACATTCACCATTACATTGGACCTGTCCTCCTCGGTGACCCCTGGACTGAAAGAGCCTGCTTCCAAACCACTATCACCACTGGCAGCACACTCACCATTACATTGAGCCTGTCCTCCTCGGTGACCCCTGGACTGTAACAGCCTGCTTCCAAAGCACTATCACCACTGACAGCACACTCACCATTACACTGGATCTGTCCTCCTCAGTAGCCCCTGGACTGTAACAGCCTGCTTCCAAAGCACTATCACCACTGACAGAACATTCACCATTATATTGGGCCTGTAATCCTCAGTAACCCCTGGACTGTAACAGCCTACTTCCAAACCATTATCACCACTGACAGCACACTCACCATTACATTGGGCCTGTCCTCCTCGGTGACCCCTGGACTGTAAGAGCCTGCTTCCAAACCACTATCACCACTGACAGCATACTCACCATTACATTGGGCCATACTGCAAGTTCAGGCAAAGGAAAACTAGTCATCAAAAAATCTCAAAGCCGTTACAGCTTGTTTGTGCTTCATGTACTTATGTGCAATTATTTTTAAATGTACTTGCCTACTACTATGCCTTATGTGGTGGAAATATTTTCTAGAGCAGCAGAATATGCTGTGGTATGAATTTAATACTTTTTCTTTAGGCACTGATATCCACTTTTAAAAGAAAATTAGCAGTACTTAGGTTGATGAACGGGAGCTGTAATTTAATACTAGTGAACACGGCGAACTTGACAGTCTGCTCTAAATGACAACTCCTGAGTTCTCATCCGTCTGTACTTTTAGTGAAACAACACATACATAAGATCTAGTGTTACAGCCCATATATGCAAAATATAGCAAACCCAGCTGGTATACAGCCATCACCTTTTGTACATATTCCTGAATGTCTAAATTTCCAACTAGATAAATTAATAATGTCTGTTATTACTTCTTACTACATTTTGTTGCTTTTGTGAATTCTGAATTTGAAAAGAAGCACCCAAAGACAATGTTCTGCAACATTAGCACATCTTACTGTGCCTCATCAGTTCAACTCCTACACTGCTGCTGAGCCTCATCAGTTCAACGCCTACACTTCTGCTGCGCTTCATCAGTTCAACGCCTACACTTCTGCTGCGCCTCATCAGTTCAATGCCTACACGCCTGACTCATTCAACGCCTACACTTCTGCTGCGCCTCATCAGTTCAACACCTACACTTCTGCTGCGCCTCATCAGTCCAACGCCTACACTTCTGCTGCGCCTCATCAGTTCAATGCCTACACTTCTGCTGCGCCTCATCAGTTCAATGCCTACACTTTTGCTGCGCCTCATCAGTTCAACACCTACACTTCTGCTGTGCCTCACCCGTTCAATGCCTACACTTCTGCTGCGCCTCACCCGTTCAACGCCTACACTTCTGCTGCACCTCACCCGTTCAATGCCTACACTTCTGCTGTGCCTCATCCATTCAGCGCCTACACTTCTGCTGTGCCTCATCCATTCAATGACCACACTTCTGCTGCACCTCACCCGTTCAATGCTCACACCTCTGCTGCACCTCATCCGTTCAACGTCTACACTTCTGCTTGATAAGCAATGAGTTCTGTTGCTTCAAGCAGCACCCTCTATTGCTGCAACTGAACTGCGGGCTATAGCGGAAAATGCTAACTTGAACAAGTATTCCCACAAACTTCATTAAGTGTTTATTGGTTCAAAAGTGAGTAGTACGCTAACAACCACTGAGACCTTTTTAAGTCTAGCCATGCATCACAAATCTCTGACAAGTACTGGTACCCATGATAAGTGTAAGCAGGGGCTTGGAAGGTGACAGACTTACGCACTGTATTTGTTCATTAGAGACATAGGTGCCAAACCAGGTATGAATTTCCTGTTATCCCTCCAATTTTCCAAGTTACACTTGAATTGTTTTAGGGAGGAACTCAGCTTCACAAGGCTTCATAAGGATGGGGAGCCTGTTCCAGAGAAGGGGTAGTCTTTGTTATACATACCTGTCCTCCAGCAGGTTCTATTTATATCACAGGCAAGGTTTAAATCCTTAGAATAGGTAATTCTAGTGCTATTTGTTTTGCAAATATGCAGGAGGTCAATCAGGGTGGGGTCCGACAATGCTGTCTAAGGCAGGCATAAATCTCCCCTTGACAACTTATAAGAGTCAAAATACAAAGATAAGAATCTGAGGCAGTCTGCAGAAGACATGTTCCTTATGCCCTGTATTCTTTTAGTAAGGGACCTCTGTGAATGTTGCAATTGCTAGATGTCCCTGGTTAGGGACAAACCTAAAGTGGCACTGTACTCTATAGGTCTGATGAATGCCAAAAACAGTGGAACAATGACCTTCTTGGACCTACATGCCACACCTTTGTTTATAACTCACACAATACAGAAAGATATCCTCACTATTTAAGACACATGACGGTTAAAGGTAAGATTACTGTCTATATGTAGCACCAAGTCCCTGACTACTGAGTCAACTCACAGGGATGTATTGTGAATATGATAAGTTACCAGAGATGTATGACTTCCCAAAGGATACTATCATGCATTTCTTGGCATTAAGTTTTAGTTTGTGGCTCTGATGCAAGTCCTTTATCTGTCAGCCTTTCCTGGAGAGAATTAGCGTCATTGGTGAATTCCATGACTGCTCTTAATTTGCAATTGTTTTCAAATCTGATCAACCAGAAGCCCTGCATGTTGGCCTTGACTTCGGAGAAGTAGATGCCAAAATGAAGCAGTCCAAAGACCAATCCCTGAGTAACTCCACTTGTGACTGGTCTCTATAGGAGGTGGACTCCTCAATACCAACTTCCTGGGTCCTGTCTGTGAGCTAACTGGCAATCCAGCAGGCATCATAAGGGTTTACACCTAGCCTCTTGAGTTTAAGAATGCCTGAGTTGGATTTTGCGTCAAATGCGTTGGTCAGGTCAGGTAGGCAGTGTGAACCTTTCAGCCCTTATCCACTGCTTTGGTGATTTTCTCAAAGAAATCCACCAGGATGAGTAGGCATGACCTGCCTTTGATGAAAAATTGGGTAAGGATCTAGTGTCTGGAGGTTTACTATATCACCACTGATCATTTCCATGTGAATTCTTTCCATGGCTTTGCATACAAGACTAGTGAGATTTATAAGTCTGTAGTTTCCATAGTCTGTAGATGGACTGCTATGGTCAAACAGTGATTCCAAAGTCCCTGACAGGTCCTGTTTCGCACTATTTAGAAGGCAACATGGGACTGTGTCTGGGCTCATAGATGCAGTAATCTTGGACATAGAGAGAGCATTAAGGACCTGTTCTCTAGTGATAGCAGGGAGAGTTATATTTGATGGTATTTCCTGAGGGGGAGACAGGGGTAAAGATGGAGCTGAATTTGTCTACCAGTAGGTTTGCTATAACTTCTGGTCAGCACAGGTGGCTCCTTTAATAAGTTCTGCACACAAATGTGTACTGCCTTTGAGATTGTGGACATAACTAAAGAATGCCTTGTGGTTGTCCTTGGCCTGGGAGGCAAAATGTATCTCAAATTTGGTTCTAGTAGACTTACTGGTCCTCGGAGTTTGTTTAATTCAAGGAGAGTACTTTGCTGCTGAGCACTACATCTCTTAATTGCTGTCATAATTTTCTTTCTTCTGTTATACAGCTTACTGATGTTGTGATTCCACAAGAGGGACTTGTATTCTGAGTTAATTATGTACTTATTCTTGCTGTGGACTGCTGCCTCTAAGCAGTTATAAGAAGTTATGTACTCACCATAACGTTCCATCTGAGTAGGTAAACTTCATTTGTCAGCAACCTATGGGAATCTGATCCGACCTCGGATCCGAGCCGGCAGTTTTCAACAGCTTTAGATCCGAGCTCCAAGCTCCTCCCCCTACCCATAATCCCCTGCTAACCCTGACTGACCTCAGATCAAGTTTGCCCAACAGCAGAAACTGCTATAAAATTATTAATCTCAAGATAAAGTGGGTAAAGCCCATGGACCTGAGTATGAAGACATTCGCAAGTGAGGGGGCAGGAGGGAGGGACGGTTGCTGACAAATTAAGTTTACCTACTCAGATGGAACGTTATAGTGAGTACATAACTTCTTAATCTGAAGTAGTTAACTTCATTTGTGCAGCAACCTATGGGACAGAGTCCCTAGCTACCTGAATCGTGGGTGGCCTTCATGGAAGGATGTTCCGGAGCACTGCAGAGCCAAAGGATGCTCTCCCTCTGGAGATAATGTCCAATTTATAGTGATTGATAAAAGTATGAGATGAAGCCCAAGTGGCTGCCGAACAAATATCATCCAAAGAGACTCTAGCTCTAAAAGCCGCAGAGGTAGAGATAGATCGAGTAGAGTGGGCATGGACTCCCTGAGGTGCGGGCCTGCCCAAACTTTCATATGCTAAAAGGATACACTGTGAAATCCATCTAGACAGTGTGACTTTAGACACAGATTTATCCAAGTTAAATTTGGCAAAGGAGATGAACAGCTGATCGGATTTCCTATGACCAGATGTCCTGTGGATGTAGAAGCGAAGTTGTCTATGCACATCCAATGAGTGTAGTTTGTATTCCCTTTTGTTATGGTAATTAGGAAAAAAGACCGGCAGGTTGATGGACTGGTTAATATTTGACTCAGAGGCAACCTTGGGAAGAAAGGAGGGATTGGCCCTGAGGTAAACTCTATCCTTGTGAAAGGTCAAGTATGGGGGGTTTTACACAGAGGGCCTGTAGTTCAGAGACCCTTCGAGCCGAGGTGATAGCGACAAGAAAATCCGTTTTCCATGACAAGAATATAAGATCTACAGAAGCTGCAGGCTCAAACGGGGGAGCTGTCAAGGCCTGAAGCACCAACGTTAAATCTCAAGGAGGGACTACATCCTTCACTGGAGGTCTGAGCAGAAAGGTGCCCTTCAAAAAGGTCTTACACAATTTCGTGGTGATCAAAGGGCCCAATTCATTTCCCACGTGATAATGAGAGATAGCTGCTAGTTGAACCTTGACTGTGGAGGAGCTAACCCCCTGAAGAAACAGTCCTGACAGAAAGTCTAATACAGCGGGCAAAGGAGCTGTAAAAGGATCCAAATTTTTGCGTTCCACCCAAATGGAGAAACTTTTCCATTTGCTGCTATAGATCTTTCTAGTAGAAGGCTTGTGCGCTGCTACTAGAATGGTTTTAACTGGGGAAGAGATACCAGGAGTCCTAGCTACGAGTGGAACTGGAGCAGCCAAGTTGTGAGCTTGAGGTTGTCCAGATTCAGGACTGAGAGATCTAGGGGGTGGGATATTAGATCCGGACGGGGATCCAGAATCCAAGGAGGATTCGCCAGATGAAACCAAAGGTAAGGGAACCAGGTTTGACGAGGCCAAAACGGGGCAATAAGGATAATCCTGCTCCCCAACCGACTGGCTTTCTGAAGAAACTTCAGCATCAGAGGAAGAGGAGGGTAAGCATAAAGAAGACCGGGAGGCCAAGCATGCACCACAGCATCTCTCGGGGGTTCCCCGGAGGGGGAAATGAGAGCGAAGTAGTCGTAACATTTTGTGTTCGAGGGAGAGGCAAAGAGATCACAACAGGGTTGACCCCATTTGGCGAAGATCCGATTCGCTATCTTGGGATTCAGAGACCACTCGTATGGTAACAGGATGGTACGACTTTGTCTGCTAGGATGTTGGACCGTCCCGGAATGTGCGTTGCTATGAGAAAGCGGTTGGCAGAGATCGCCCATTCCCACACCCTCATAGCCTCTCGACAGAGTGGGTAAGACCTGGCTCCCCCCGTTTGTTGATGTACCAGACAACCGACATATTGTCCGTCTGAATCGCAATTGTTCCTACAGGAAGAAGGTCCTGAAGTGCTTGCAACGCTAACAGCACTGCCCTCATCTCTAGGACGTTGATATGCAGTGAGGTCTCCGTGAGGTCCCACGTGCCTTGGACTGTCCTGCCGAACAATGCCCCCACCCAAGGCGGAGGGCGTCCGTGGTCACCGTGGCTAGTGGAGGGGTCATAGAAAAGAGACGTCCTTGCTGGAGGTCCGGAGATTGGAGCCACCATAGGAGGGCCCTCTTGCAAGCCCTGCTGAGGGGAACGGGATGGCACAGAGGATAGTCAAGAAAGGACCACTGCACCTGAAGGGTCCATTGTAAGACCCTCATGTTCAAACGTGCCATTGGCAATAGGTTGATTGCTGCCACCATCGAGCCAAGAGCCCTCAGGACCAATTCCGCCGGGGGAGCTGGAGATTGCAGAATGGCCTGCACGTGTAGCCTCAGGGATAGTAGACGGTCTGTGGTCAAGAAAGCTAGGAGTTTGTGTCCAATCTGGCCCCTATGAAGTCTATAGTCTGAGTCGGAGTAAGAGACGACTTCTCTATGTTGATAGTGATCCCCAGCCGGGGAGCTAGACGAAGAAAGTAGTTTCTGGCTGCACAGAGTAGATGCCTTGTCAGGGCGGTCAGGAGCCAGTCGTCCAGGTACGGGAAGATCTGAATTTCCTGGAGCCTCAGGTGGGCCGCTATCACTGCTAACACTTTGGTGAACATCCTGGGGGCTGTGGTGAGACCAAAGGGGAGGACCCTGAATTGGAAATGACTGGCTCCCAGCCGGAAGCGGAGGAACCTCCTGGATCGCCAGTCCATCAGAATGTGGTAGTACGCATCCTTGAGGTCTATAGAGCACATCCAATCATTCTCCTGCAAAGGGGGGAGAATGGATTGAAGAGTGACCATGCGGAACTTCTCTTTGGTTACTGACAGGTTCAGGGAAGAGAGGTCGAGGATTGGTCTTAAGTCCCCCGTCTTTTTTGGCACCAAGAAGAACCTGGAGTAAAACCCGGACCCGCACTGGTCTGGGGGGACGTGTTGGATGGCTCTTTTTTCCAGCAAATGTTGGATTTCCATTGCTGCGGCCTCCCTCTGATCGGGTGGGACATCGGGGAGGTATCTGGGGCTGCGTGGGTAACGAGAAAAGGGAATTAGATATCCTCTGGATATGATGCGAAGCACCCAGCGGTCTGTCATGATGGACTCCCAAGCTGTTGGGTGCTTTGAGAAACGCCCCCCGACTGCCTCCAGAGTGAAGCAGTCGGGCAACCCCTCAGGGGTGTTGCGTGGGTTGGTCCGAGAAGGGTTCTCTCGATCCAAAGTTCCACGGGCCCCCTCTGCCTCTAGGGCGGCGTCCACCCTGCCCTCCTCTGCCGTGGAAGGGCTGGGAGTCCGGAGCGGGACGGGACTGTTGCGACTTCCGGAACCACATCTTCTTCTTTCCCTTTTGGTTCTTAGAGAAGGACCTCTGGGGAGCAGAGAAGCGGACTCCGACGGCAGACGTCTTCCCATCCTTTTCGCTCTGGACCAAGGTATCTCGCACGGTTTTGCCGAAGAGGGCAGAACCATCAAAAGGGGCATTAGCAAAAGATGCCTTAAAGGGTTCCGTGAAATCGCAGTGCCGGAGCCAGGCCTGACGTCTCATAACGAGGCCCGCTCCACCGGCTCTAGCGGCTCCTTCCATGGCATGAGACAGAAGCCGCATAGAGGTGTTAGATATGGATCGTAGAGTGGTCATCCCGGTGGAGTGCAATTGTTTGTCCTCCGCCGACATGGACTCGTGGGGGCGATGCAGCGTACTCTTTCATAAGGTCCCGCTACAGTCGGAGCACATGTGCCATACCTCACAGACAAGGTAGCCGAACTAAACACCCGCTTCCCTAGGCGGTCCATCGACTGAGACTCCTTGCTCGGGGATGAACCGAGGGACTCTCCTGAGCAAGTTCCTCTTGGTGGCCGCCGCCACCAACATGGCATCTACTGGGGGACCCTTACTCCAGTGGGACTTGTCAGAGGGTGGGCTAAGAATCTTGTCCGGGCACTTGGGGACTGGCTCCACAGTGTCTGGCTCCTTCCACGCCCTGGTAGTAATCAAGTCTACCAGGGGGTCGGCCGGAGGGGACACCCAAGAGGTAGACAGACCTGATTCAAACGCCTCCAGGAACACGGATTCGTCTGAGGTAGGCTTAGGGCAGACCACCCCTTTATTCTGAGCATCTCCATGATGTCACCAAATGAGACATCTTCGGGGGGTGATCTTGGGGAGCCTTCCCCTTCCTCCAAATACGTGTCCTCAGTCAAGGACTCGGGGGAGTCCAGGTGCCTCCTCTTGCACCTTCGCTTGTGAGGAACCTCCTCGGGGGGGCTGTCCGAGGTCGTCTCACCAGCAACATCTTGTTCCAATGGAACTACCTGGGATGTCAAAGCAGGCTGTCCCTGGGGCCGGGTGATGGAAGTCGGGCCCAACTGAGAAGGAGTGCAGGGTGGAGCCATTGCAAGGGCCGGGTGCCTGGAATCTCTCGACAGGACCCTCTCCACCACGTCGAATGCCACGGGAGAGCTGCTCTCTGGGATCCGAAAGCAGACTCTCCCTCGGATCCGACGGACGGATCGGGGCTGGCGCCGAAGCGATCGGATCTGAAGGACCAGCATGCTCCGACCTGGTCGGAGCTGAAGGCATACCAATACCGCCAGATCCTAAGCTCAGCCCTCGGCTCCGAGAGCTCAGATCCGAAGAAAATGGACCCGAGAGACTCGAGGGAAGTGTCGGTGCTGAAGTACCCGAGACTATCGGCGCTGACACACCCCCGGCTCCAAGGCTGCCCAGCTCCGAAGACTCCGAACCCGGGAAGCGGGACAGAGAAGGAGCTATCGGGGAAAAGAAGGGTCGAGCTCCCCCAGAGGGGGGGGGCAGCACTCCCATCTGCAGTTGGGCCTGGAGGAATCTTCTCATCATCCGGTCCAAATCTGCATCCGTGAGACTTCTGGTAGATCTCGACGAGGCCACCGAGGCAGGGCGGGAGTGTCACCTCGATGACCTCGAAGGAGATCGGGTCTAATCCTCCTCAGGACCCAATGAAAAGGAAGGGGACCAGATCCGATAAGGAAGAGACCCAGAAGACCTGGAGGGAGAAGACCGCTTAGCCAGGGGGGCCGAAGTGGAGGCCTCAGCCCACCGCTTGTGGTGCTTCTCCCTCCTCCTTTCTTTCCTGCCCTCCCTCTCCTCCGGGCCTAAGGTGGGAGGTTGAGTCCCGGCCGGGGGGAGGGAAGCAGGAGTGGCAGCCGCAACAGTGGGAGCCACGGGAGGACCGGAGGTAGAAGCCGAGTCCGGGGGCAGAAGACCCGCCAGAATCAGCTTAGACCTCCGGTCCTTGAGTGCCCTGGGGTTGAACGCTGCACAAATGGTACAACCAGAGGACAGGTGCTCAGCCCCAAGGCACAACACATACAGAGTGTGGCCATCCGCTGGGGACAGCTTATGGCCACACTCTGTGCACTTAGAAAACATCACCTTTGGGGCATCAGACATACTATAGAAGGTAAGCCACACACACTAGGCCCCAAACACACACACACAACCCTGACAGAACCACGAAGGAAGGGGGAGGTTAAACAGAAACAAAATAATTTAAACTAAGAGAGCTTTTAGTTAGAAAAAAGGGACCTAAACACACACTCACACCAAAGGTTAAAGAGAAGTGGTAGAAAAGTTAAATTTTTCTCACAAGAGAACGAAAACGCCTGGAACTCTGGATCAAGCTGCTGAAGTAAACTGTGGCAAACTAGATCTGAGGTCAGTCAGGGTTGGCAGGGGATTATGAGTAGGGGGAGGAGCTTGGAGCTCGGATCTAAAGCTGTTGAAAACTGCTGGCTCAGATCCGAGGTCGGATCCGATTCCCATAAGTTGCTGACAAATGAAGTTTACCTAATCAGATGGAACGTTATGGTGAGTACATAACTTCTTATAACTGCTTAGAGGCAGCAGTCCACAGCAAGAATAAGTACATAATTAACTCAGAATACAAGTCCCTCTCTGTGCACCGCTCTCCCATACAATGTGTGGTCTCACCCTACTAGAGAGGACATTACACTAGTGGGTGTACAGCACTCTCCCATACAAAGTGTGGTCTGACCCAACCAGAGAGGACATTACACTAGTGGGTGTGCAGCACTCTCCCATACAATGTGTGGTCTGACCCTCTTAGAGAGGACATTACACTAGTGGGTGTACAGCGCTCTCCCATACAATGTGTGGTCTGACCCTACAAGAGAGGACATTACACTAGTGGGTGTACAGCACTCTCCCATACAATGTGTGGTCTGACCCTCCTAGAGAGGACATTACACTAGTGGGTGTACAGCGCTCTCCCATACAATGTGTGGTCTCACCCTACTAGAGAGGACATTACACTAGTGGGTGTACAGCACTCTCCCATACAATGTGTGGTCTGACCCTACCAGAGAGGACATTACACTAGTGGGTGTGCAGCACTCTCCCATACAATGTGTGGTCTGACCCTCCTAGAGAGGACATTACACTAGGGGGTGTACAGCGCTCTCCCATACAATGTGTGGTCTGACCCTCCTAGAGAGGACATTACACTAGTGGGTGTTCAGCGCTCTACCATACAATGTGTGGTCTGACCCTACCAGAGAGGACATTACACTAGTGGGTGTGCAGCACTCACCCATACAATGTGTGGTCTGACCCTACTAGAGAGGACATTACACTAGGGGATGTGCAGCGCTATCCCATACAATGTGTGGTCTGACCCTCCTAGAGAGGACATTACACTAGGGGGTGTGCAGCGCTCTACCATACAATGTGTGGTCTGACCCTACTGGAGAAGACATTACACTAGGGGATTTGCAGCGCTATCCCATACAATGTGTGGTCTGACCCTACTGGAGAAGACATTACACTAGGGGATGTGCAGCACTATCCCATACAATGTGTGGTCTGACCCTACTAGAGAGACCATTACACAAGGGGGGCGTGCAGCGTTCCCTAAACAATGTGTGGTCTGACCCTACTAGAGAGGACATTACACTAGTGGGCGTGCAGCACTCTCCCATACAATGTGTGGTCTGACCCTACCAGACAGGACATTACACTAGTGGGTGTGTAGCACTCTCCCATACAATGTGTGGTCTGACCCTACCAGACAGGACATTACACTAGGGGTGTGCAGCACTCTCCCATACAATATGTGGTCTGACCCTACCAGAGAGGACATTACACTAGTGGGTGTGCAGCGCTCTCCCATACAATGTGTGGTCTCACCCTACTAGAGAGGACATTCCCATACAATGTGTGGTCTGACCCTACTAGAGAGGACATTACACTAGGGGGGTATGCAGTACTCTCCCATACAATGTGTGGTCTGACCCTACCAGAGAGGACATTACACTAGTGGATGTGCAGCACTCTCTCATACAATGTGTGGACTGACCCTACCAGAGAGGACATTACACTAGTGGGTGTGCAGCGCTCTCCCATACAATGTGTGGTCTCACCCTACTAGAGAGGACATTCCCATACAATGTGTGGTCTGACCCTACTCGAGAGGACATTACACTAGGGGGGTGTGCAGCACTCTCCCATACAATGTGTGGTCTGACCCTACCAGAGAGGACATTACACTAGTGGATGTGCAGCACTCTCTCATACAATGTGTGGACTGACCCTACTAGAGAGGACATTACACTAGGGGTGCAGCTCTCCCATACAATGTGTGGTCTGACCCTACTAGAGAGGGCATTACACTAGTGGGTGTTCAGCGCTCTCCCATACAATGTGTGGTCTGACCCTACTAGAGAGGACATTACACTAGTGGGTGTACAGCGCTCTCCCATACAATGTGTGGTCTAAACCTACTAGAGAGGACATTACACTAGGGGGTGTGCAGCACTCTCCCATACAATGTGTGGTCTGACCCTATTAGAGAGGACATTACACTAGTGGGTGTGCAGCACTCTCCCATACAATGTGTGGTCTGACCCTACTAGAGAGGACATTACACTAGTGGGTGTACAGCCTCTCCCATACAATGTGTGGTCTGACCCTACTAGAGAGGACATTACACTAGTGGGTGTACAGCTCTCCCATACAATGTGAGGTCTGACCCTACTAGAGAGGACATTACACTAGTGGGTGTGCAGCATTCTCCCATACAATGTGTGGTCTAACCCTACTAGAGAGGACATTACACTACGGGGGTGTGCAGCACTCTCCCATACAATGTGTGGTCTGACCCTACTAGAGAGGACATTACAATAGTGGGTGTGCAGCACTCTCCCATACAATGTGTGGTCTGACCCTACTAGAGAGGACATTACACTAGGGGGTGTGCAGCTCTCTCACATACAATGCGAGGTCTGACCCTACTACAGAGGACATTACACTAGGGTGTGTGCAGCACTCTCCCATATTAGTGAGCACCAGATCCAGTGTGTTTGAGCCTCTCGTTGAAATTCCAACAATCTGATCCAGGAAGCTTGTGTTTACAAAATCCAAGAATATCTGTGCCTGCGTGGTTGGTGTTGTGTAGGACTCCCAGTTAACAGTGGGGTAATAAAAGTCACCCATGAAAATGGTATTAGGTTGGATGATGAGTGTTTCCAGTAAGTTTAAATATGTGTTATGGGTTTCCTGGGTCACAGGCAGGGAGCTATAGCTTGCAAGGGAATGGTACAGGATTTTGCCTTTGGTGATTTGAATGTGGAGAAGGTCAATTGTATCATCCTGTTTGACCAGCCTTGAAGTATACTTATCTCTGATGTAAATCAAGACACCTCCACCTTTAGTCCCTGTCTGTGTAGTAGCTGGTTTAAATGTGTGGAAGGTATTATAGCCTTGCACTGCCAGGGTGCTCTCCACATCTTTAAACTATGTCTCAGTCATACCTTTCAACCTGGAAACAACAAAAATATAGACAAAGGCCCATGAAAAGTAGGTACAACTGGCCAAAAATTTGTACACTAGCTAACATACAACCTGTACACATAATTATGTAACCCCACCAACTCCAACAGAATTGTGAGGTACTAACATTCAAATGCAAACTTAAATACAGACAAAATATTAAACACAAAATGTAACTACAACAACAGGACTTTACTTATACTAACATCTGAACTTGTATCAAACTGAACTCTGCATAAAACTAAAATGCAATTTTCTTTTATAAAATAAAATTAACTGTTGCTACACTAATATTAAATAACACACTGCCTATCTCTCTTGAAATATTTGTACTAAAACTATAACGGCTAAAAACTACCATGGGTAAGTAAGGTTAGACTTCTAAAGACTCTCACAGATCAGCAGCCTAGTAAATACCTGTGAACCTATGAAAGCAGACAAAGTTTTTACTTTCAATGAAATGTGTTTCACTGGTATGTGACAAACAACCGTGTGAAATATCAGTTTACATTATGGCAATGCATGACATACTGAAAGATGATTAATGAATCCGTGTCACTGGCATTTGTTATTTTTTGGTTATGAATATTAATAATAAAAATAATGAAGTACATTATTCAAGTTTTGTGACAGTTGAAATCATAAGGCCAATTATTATTTTTTGAGAGAAGACTATGTCTTTCTCACATGAATGTGCACATACACAAGAATATACACACGTGCACACGAGTATGCATACACAAAGTATACAAACACAAATTCACATAATACATCCATACCAGTGCACTTGTAAATATATGCAAATAAAATTTCACAGACTTCACATTCTTATAATCTAGTATGAGTTTATATATACTACACTTTAAGTTTTCTGCTACAACACAAGTCTGACTTCTTTATACACAGATATGGATAAATATTCACCACCTCTGTTTCAGTCCTCCTGTTAAGTTATACATCTGCTACAGACATCAGTTTCATTGATTAATAAAAAGACTTTTCTCATTTACATGCAGAGATGATAATTTATGATATCTCACTGATCTTTTGATATCTTTTCCTGAGATATAATCTATTATACTTGCGTCTGGCTATTTTCCCCAGTATAAGATAAAGCTAAGTACAATGACTAGTTTATTTGTGATTCATCTCACTGCAGTAATCTTGGACATAGAGAGCATTAAGGACCTGTTCTCTAGTGATAGCAGGGAGAGTTATATTTGATGGTATTTCCTGAGGGAGACAGGGGTAAAGATGGAGCTGAATTTGTCTACCAGTAGGTTTGCTATAACTTCTGGTCAGCACAGGTGGCTCCTTTAATAAGTTCTGCACACAAATGTGTACTGCCTTTGAGATTGTGGACATAACTAAAGAATGCCTTGTGGTTGTCCTTGGCCTGGGAGGCAAAATGTATCTCAAATTTGGTTCTAGTAGACTTACTGGTCCTCGGAGTTTGTTTAATTCAAGGAGAGTACTTTGCTGCTGAGCACTACATCTCTTAATTGCTGTCATAATTTTCTTTCTTCTGTTATACAGCTTACTGATGTTGTGATTCCACAAGAGGGACTTGTATTCTGAGTTAATTATGTACTTATTCTTGCTGTGGACTGCTGCCTCTAAGCAGTTATAAGAAGTTATGTACTCACCATAACGTTCCATCTGAGTAGGTAAACTTCATTTGTCAGCAACCTATGGGAATCTGATCCGACCTCGGATCCGAGCCGCAGTTTTCAACAGCTTTAGATCCGAGCTCAAGCTCCTCCCCCTACCCATAATCCCCTGCTAACCCTGACTGACCTCAGATCAAGTTTGCCCAACAGCAGAAACTGCTATAAAATTATTAATCTCAAGATAAAGTGGGTAAAGCCCATGGACCTGAGTATGAAGACATTGCAAGTGAGGGGCAGGAGGGAGGGGCGGTTGCTGACAAATTAAGTTTACCTACTCAGATGGAGCGTTATAGTGAGTACATAACTTCTTAATCTGAAGTAGTTAACTTCATTTGTGCAGCAACCTATGGGACAGAGTCCCTAGCTACCTGAATCGTGGGTGGCCTTCATGGAAGGATGTTCGAGCACTGCAGAGCCAAAGGATGCTCTCCCTCTGGAGATAATGTCAATTTATAGTGATTGATAAAAGTATGAGATGAAGCCCAAGTGGCTGCCGAACAAATATCATCCAAAGAGACTCTAGCTCTAAAAGCCGCAGAGGTAGAGATAGATCGAGTAGAGTGGGCATGGACTCCCTGAGGTGCGGGCCTGCCCAAACTTTCATATGCTAAAAGGATACACTGTGAAATCCATCTAGACAGTGTGACTTTAGACACAGATTTATCCAAGTTAAATTTGGCAAAGGAGATGAACAGCTGATCGGTTCCTATGACCAGATGTCCTGTGGATGTAGAAGCGAAGTTGTCTATGCACATCCAATGAGTGTAGTTTGTATTCCCTTTTGTTATGGTAATTAGGAAAAAAGACCGGCAGGTTGATGGACTGGTTAATATTTGACTCAGAGGCAACCTTGGGAAGAAAGGAGGGATTGGCCCTGAGGTAAACTCTATCCTTGTGAAAGGTCAAGTATGGGGTTTTACAGAGGGCCTGTAGTTCAGAGACCCTTGAGCCGAGGTGATAGCGACAAGAAAATCCGTTTTCCATGACAGAATATAAGATCTACAGAAGCTGCAGGCTCAAACGGGGGAGCTGTCAAGGCCTGAAGCACCAACGTTAAATCTCAAGGAGGGACTACATCCTTCACTGGAGGTCTGAGCAGAAAGGTGCCCTTCAAAAAGGTCTTACACAATTTCGTGGTGATCAAGGGCCCAATTCATTTCCCGCGTGATAATGAGAGATAGCTGCTAGTTGAACCTTGACTGTGGAGGAGCTAACCCCCTGAAGAAACAGTCCTGACAGAAAGTCTAATACAGCGGGCAAAGGAGCTGTAAAAGGATCCAAATTTTTGCGTTCCACCCAAATGGAGAAACTTTTCCATTTGCTGCTATAGATCTTTCTAGTAGAAGGCTTGTGCGCTGCTACTAGAATGGTTTTAACTGGGGAAGAGATACCAGGAGTCCTAGCTACGAGTGGAACTGGAGCAGCCAAGTTGTGAGCTTGAGGTTGTCCAGATTCAGGACTGAGAGATCTAGGGGGTGGGATATTAGATCCGGACGGGGATCCAGAATCCAAGGAGGATTCGCCAGATGAAACCAAAGGTAAGGGAACCAGGTTTGACGAGGCCAAAACGGGGCAATAAGGATAATCCTGCTCCCCAACCGACTGGCTTTCTGAAGAAACTTCAGCATCAGAGGAAGAGGAGGGTAAGCATAAAGAAGACCGGGAGGCCAAGCATGCACCACAGCATCTCTCGGGGGTTCCCGGAGGAAATGAGGCCAAGTAGTCGTAACATTTTGTGTTGAGGAGAGGCAAAGAGATCACAACAGGGTTGACCCCATTTGGCGAAGATCCGATTCGCTATCTTGGGATTCAGAGACCACTCGTATGGTAACAGGATGGTACGACTTTGTCTGCTAGGATGTTGGACCGTCCCGGAATGTGCGTTGCTATGAGAAAGCGGTTGGCAGAGATCGCCCATTCCCACACCCTCATAGCCTCTCGACAGAGTGGGTAAGACCTGGCTCCCCCCGTTTGTTGATGTACCAGACAACCGACATATTGTCCGTCTGAATCGCAATTGTTCCTACAGGAAGAAGGTCCTGAAGTGCTTGCAACGCTAACAGCACTGCCCTCATCTCTAGGACGTTGATATGCAGTGAGGTCTCCGTGAGGTCCCACGTGCCTTGGACTGTCCTGCCCGAACAATGCCCCCCCACCCAAGGCGGAGGGCGTCCGTGGTCACCGTGGCTAGTGGAGGGGTCATAGAAAAGAGACGTCCTTGCTGGAGGTCCGGAGATTGGAGCCACCATAGGAGGGCCCTCTTGCAAGCCCTGCTGAGGGGAACGGGATGGCACAGAGGATAGTCAAGAAAGGACCACTGCACCTGAAGGGTCCATTGTAAGACCCTCATGTTCAAACGTGCCATTGGCAATAGGTTGATTGCTGCCACCATCGAGCCAAGAGCCCTCAGGACCAATTCCGCCGGGGGAGCTGGAGATTGCAGAATGGCCTGCACGTGTAGCCTCAGGGATAGTAGACGGTCTGTGGTCAAGAAAGCTAGGAGTTTGTGTCCAATCTGGCCCCTATGAAGTCTATAGTCTGAGTCGGAGTAAGAGACGACTTCTCTATGTTGATAGTGATCCCCAGCCGGGGAGCTAGACGAAGAAAGTAGTTTCTGGCTGCACAGAGTAGATGCCTTGTCAGGGCGGTCAGGAGCCAGTCGTCCAGGTACGGGAAGATCTGAATTTCCTGGAGCCTCAGGTGGGCCGCTATCACTGCTAACACTTTGGTGAACATCCTGGGGGCTGTGGTGAGACCAAAGGGGAGGACCCTGAATTGGAAATGACTGGCTCCCAGCCGGAAGCGGAGGAACCTCCTGGATCGCCAGTCCATCAGAATGTGGTAGTACGCATCCTTGAGGTCTATAGAGCACATCCAATCATTCTCCTGCAAAGGGGGGAGAATGGATTGAAGAGTGACCATGCGGAACTTCTCTTTGGTTACTGACAGGTTCAGGGAAGAGAGGTCGAGGATTGGTCTTAAGTCCCCCGTCTTTTTTGGCACCAAGAAGAACCTGGAGTAAAACCCGGACCCGCACTGGTCTGGGGGGACGTGTTGGATGGCTCTTTTTTCCAGCAAATGTTGGATTTCCATTGCTGCGGCCTCCCTCTGATCGGGTGGGACATCGGGGAGGTATCTGGGGCTGCGTGGGTAACGAGAAAAGGGAATTAGATATCCTCTGGATATGATGCGAAGCACCCAGCGGTCTGTCATGATGGACTCCCAAGCTGTTGGGTGCTTTGAGAAACGCCCCCCGACTGCCTCCAGAGTGAAGCAGTCGGGCAACCCCTCAGGGGTGTTGCGTGGGTTGGTCCGAGAAGGGTTCTCTCGATCCAAAGTTCCACGGGCCCCCTCTGCCTCTAGGGCGGCGTCCACCCTGCCCTCCTCTGCCGTGGAAGGGCTGGGAGTCCGGAGCGGGACGGGACTGTTGCGACTTCCGGAACCACATCTTCTTCTTTCCCTTTTGGTTCTTAGAGAAGGACCTCTGGGGAGCAGAGAAGCGGACTCCGACGGCAGACGTCTTCCCATCCTTTTCGCTCTGGACCAAGGTATCTCGCACGGTTTTGCCGAAGAGGGCAGAACCATCAAAAGGGGCATTAGCAAAAGATGCCTTAAAGGGTTCCGTGAAATCGCAGTGCCGGAGCCAGGCCTGACGTCTCATAACGAGGCCCGCTCCACCGGCTCTAGCGGCTCCTTCCATGGCATGAGACAGAAGCCGCATAGAGGTGTTAGATATGGATCGTAGAGTGGTCATCCCGGTGGAGTGCAATTGTTTGTCCTCCGCCGACATGGACTCGTGGGGGCGATGCAGCGTACTCTTTCATAAGGTCCCGCTACAGTCGGAGCACATGTGCCATACCTCACAGACAAGGTAGCCGAACTAAACACCCGCTTCCCTAGGCGGTCCATCGACTGAGACTCCTTGCTCGGGGGATGAACCGAGGGACTCTCCTGAGCAAGTTCCCTCTTGGTGGCCGCCGCCACCAACATGGCATCTACTGGGGGACCCTTACTCCAGTGGGACTTGTCAGAGGGTGGGCTAAGAATCTTGTCCGGGCACTTGGGGACTGGCTCCACAGTGTCTGGCTCCTTCCACGCCCTGGTAGTAATCAAGTCTACCAGGGGGTCGGCCGGAGGGGACACCCAAGAGGTAGACAGACCTGATTCAAACGCCTCCAGGAACACGGATTCGTCTGAGGTAGGCTTAGGGGCAGACCACCCCCCCTTTATTCTGAGCATCTCCATGATGTCACCAAATGAGACATCTTCGGGGGGTGATCTTGGGGAGCCTTCCCCTTCCTCCAAATACGTGTCCTCAGTCAAGGACTCGGGGGAGTCCAGGTGCCTCCTCTTGCACCTTCGCTTGTGAGGAACCTCCTCGGGGGGGCTGTCCGAGGTCGTCTCACCAGCAACATCTTGTTCCAATGGAACTACCTGGGATGTCAAAGCAGGCTGTCCCTGGGGCCGGGTGATGGAAGTCGGGCCCAACTGAGAAGGAGTGCAGGGTGGAGCCATTGCAAGGGCCGGGTGCCTGGAATCTCGACAGGACCCTCTCCACCACGTCGAATGCCACGGGAGAGCTGCTCTCTGGGATCAGCAGACTCTCCCTCGGATCCGACGGACGGATCGGGGCTGGCGCCGAAGCGATCGGATCTGAAGGACCAGCATGCTCCGACCTGGTCGGAGCTGAAGGCATACCAATACCGCCAGATCCTAAGCTCAGCCCTCGGCTCCGAGAGCTCAGATCCGAAGAAAATGGACCCGAGAGACTCGAGGGAAGTGTCGGTGCTGAAGTACCCGAGACTATCGGCGCTGACACACCCCCGGCTCCAAGGCTGCCCAGCTCCGAAGACTCCGAACCCGGGAAGCGGGACAGAGAAGGAGCTATCGGGGAAAAGAAGGGGGTCGAGCTCCCCCCAGAGGGGGGGGGGCAGCACTCCCATCTGCAGTTGGGCCTGGAGGAATCTTCTCATCATCCGGTCCAAATCTGCATCCGTGAGACTTCTGGTAGATCTCGACGAGGCCACCGAGGCAGGGCGGGAGTGTCACCTCGATGACCTCGAAGGAGATCGGGTCTAATCCTCCTCAGGACCCGGTGAAAAGCATGGGGACCGGATCCGAGAAGGAGGAGACCCAGAAGACCTGGAGGGAGAAGACCGCTTAGCCAGGGGGGCCGAAGTGGAGGCCTCAGCCCACCGCTTGTGGTGCTTCTCCCTCCTCCTTTCTTTCCTGCCCTCCCTCTCCTCCGGGCCTAAGGTGGGAGGTTGAGTCCCGGCCGGGGGGAGGGAAGCAGGAGTGGCAGCCGCAACAGTGGGAGCCACGGGAGGACCGGAGGTAGAAGCCGAGTCCGGGGGCAGAAGACCCGCCAGAATCAGCTTAGACCTCCGGTCCTTGAGTGCCCTGGGGTTGAACGCTGCACAAATGGTACAACCAGAGGACAGGTGCTCAGCCCCAAGGCACAACACATACAGAGTGTGGCCATCCGCTGGGGACAGCTTATGGCCACACTCTGTGCACTTAGAAAACATCACCTTTGGGGCATCAGACATACTATAGAAGGTAAGCCACACACACTAGGCCCCAAACACACACACACAACCCTGACAGAACCACGAAGGAAGGGGGAGGTTAAACAGAAACAAAATAATTTAAACTAAGAGAGCTTTTAGTTAGAAAAAAGGGACCTAAACACACACTCACACCAAAGGTTAAAGAGAAGTGGTAGAAAAGTTAAATTTTTCTCACAAGAGAAGCAGCCTGGAACTCTGGATCAAGCTGCTGAAGTAAACTGTGGCAAACTAGATCTGAGGTCAGTCAGGGTTGGCAGGGGATTATGAGTAGGGGGAGGAGCTTGGAGCTCGGATCTAAAGCTGTTGAAAACTGCTGGCTCAGATCCGAGGTCGGATCCGATTCCCATAAGTTGCTGACAAATGAAGTTTACCTAATCAGATGGAGCGTTATGGTGAGTACATAACTTCTTATAACTGCTTAGAGGCAGCAGTCCACAGCAAGAATAAGTACATAATTAACTCAGAATACAAGTCCCTCTCTGTGCACCGCTCTCCCATACAATGTGTGGTCTCACCCTACTAGAGAGGACATTACACTAGTGGGTGTACAGCACTCTCCCATACAAAGTGTGGTCTGACCCAACCAGAGAGGACATTACACTAGTGGGTGTGCAGCACTCTCCCATACAATGTGTGGTCTGACCCTCTTAGAGAGGACATTACACTAGTGGGTGTACAGCGCTCTCCCATACAATGTGTGGTCTGACCCTACAAGAGAGGACATTACACTAGTGGGTGTACAGCACTCTCCCATACAATGTGTGGTCTGACCCTCCTAGAGAGGACATTACACTAGTGGGTGTACAGCGCTCTCCCATACAATGTGTGGTCTCACCCTACTAGAGAGGACATTACACTAGTGGGTGTACAGCACTCTCCCATACAATGTGTGGTCTGACCCTACCAGAGAGGACATTACACTAGTGGGTGTGCAGCACTCTCCCATACAATGTGTGGTCTGACCCTCCTAGAGAGGACATTACACTAGGGGGTGTACAGCGCTCTCCCATACAATGTGTGGTCTGACCCTCCTAGAGAGGACATTACACTAGTGGGTGTTCAGCGCTCTACCATACAATGTGTGGTCTGACCCTACCAGAGAGGACATTACACTAGTGGGTGTGCAGCACTCACCCATACAATGTGTGGTCTGACCCTACTAGAGAGGACATTACACTAGGGGATGTGCAGCGCTATCCCATACAATGTGTGGTCTGACCCTCCTAGAGAGGACATTACACTAGGGGGTGTGCAGCGCTCTACCATACAATGTGTGGTCTGACCCTACTGGAGAAGACATTACACTAGGGGATTTGCAGCGCTATCCCATACAATGTGTGGTCTGACCCTACTGGAGAAGACATTACACTAGGGGATGTGCAGCACTATCCCATACAATGTGTGGTCTGACCCTACTAGAGAGACCATTACACAAGGGGGGCGTGCAGCGTTCCCTAAACAATGTGTGGTCTGACCCTACTAGAGAGGACATTACACTAGTGGGCGTGCAGCACTCTCCCATACAATGTGTGGTCTGACCCTACCAGACAGGACATTACACTAGTGGGTGTGTAGCACTCTCCCATACAATGTGTGGTCTGACCCTACCAGACAGGACATTACACTAGGGGGTGTGCAGCACTCTCCCATACAATATGTGGTCTGACCCTACCAGAGAGGACATTACACTAGTGGGTGTGCAGCGCTCTCCCATACAATGTGTGGTCTCACCCTACTAGAGAGGACATTCCCATACAATGTGTGGTCTGACCCTACTAGAGAGGACATTACACTAGGGGGGTATGCAGTACTCTCCCATACAATGTGTGGTCTGACCCTACCAGAGAGGACATTACACTAGTGGATGTGCAGCACTCTCTCATACAATGTGTGGACTGACCCTACCAGAGAGGACATTACACTAGTGGGTGTGCAGCGCTCTCCCATACAATGTGTGGTCTCACCCTACTAGAGAGGACATTCCCATACAATGTGTGGTCTGACCCTACTCGAGAGGACATTACACTAGGGGGGTGTGCAGCACTCTCCCATACAATGTGTGGTCTGACCCTACCAGAGAGGACATTACACTAGTGGATGTGCAGCACTCTCTCATACAATGTGTGGACTGACCCTACTAGAGAGGACATTACACTAGGGGGCGTGCAGCGCTCTCCCATACAATGTGTGGTCTGACCCTACTAGAGAGGGCATTACACTAGTGGGTGTTCAGCGCTCTCCCATACAATGTGTGGTCTGACCCTACTAGAGAGGACATTACACTAGTGGGTGTACAGCGCTCTCCCATACAATGTGTGGTCTAAACCTACTAGAGAGGACATTACACTAGGGGGTGTGCAGCACTCTCCCATACAATGTGTGGTCTGACCCTATTAGAGAGGACATTACACTAGTGGGTGTGCAGCACTCTCCCATACAATGTGTGGTCTGACCCTACTAGAGAGGACATTACACTAGTGGGTGTACAGCGCTCTCCCATACAATGTGTGGTCTGACCCTACTAGAGAGGACATTACACTAGTGGGTGTACAGCGCTCTCCCATACAATGTGAGGTCTGACCCTACTAGAGAGGACATTACACTAGTGGGTGTGCAGCATTCTCCCATACAATGTGTGGTCTAACCCTACTAGAGAGGACATTACACTACGGGGGTGTGCAGCACTCTCCCATACAATGTGTGGTCTGACCCTACTAGAGAGGACATTACAATAGTGGGTGTGCAGCACTCTCCCATACAATGTGTGGTCTGACCCTACTAGAGAGGACATTACACTAGGGGGTGTGCAGCTCTCTCACATACAATGCGAGGTCTGACCCTACTACAGAGGACATTACACTAGGGTGTGTGCAGCACTCTCCCATATTAGTGAGCACCAGATCCAGTGTGTTTGAGCCTCTCGTTGAAATTCCAACAATCTGATCCAGGAAGCTTGTGTTTACAAAATCCAAGAATATCTGTGCCTGCGTGGTTGGTGTTGTGTAGGACTCCCAGTTAACAGTGGGGTAATAAAAGTCACCCATGAAAATGGTATTAGGTTGGATGATGAGTGTTTCCAGTAAGTTTAAATATGTGTTATGGGTTTCCTGGGTCACAGGCAGGGAGCTATAGCTTGCAAGGGAATGGTACAGGATTTTGCCTTTGGTGATTTGAATGTGGAGAAGGTCAATTGTATCATCCTGTTTGACCAGCCTTGAAGTATACTTATCTCTGATGTAAATCAAGACACCTCCACCTTTAGTCCCTGTCTGTGTAGTAGCTGGTTTAAATGTGTGGAAGGTATTATAGCCTTGCACTGCCAGGGTGCTCTCCACATCTTTAAACTATGTCTCAGTCATACCTTTCAACCTGGAAACAACAAAAATATAGACAAAGGCCCATGAAAAGTAGGTACAACTGGCCAAAAATTTGTACACTAGCTAACATACAACCTGTACACATAATTATGTAACCCCACCAACTCCAACAGAATTGTGAGGTACTAACATTCAAATGCAAACTTAAATACAGACAAAATATTAAACACAAAATGTAACTACAACAACAGGACTTTACTTATACTAACATCTGAACTTGTATCAAACTGAACTCTGCATAAAACTAAAATGCAATTTTCTTTTATAAAAATAAAATTAACTGTTGCTACACTAATATTAAATAACACACTGCCTATCTCTCTTGAAATATTTGTACTAAAACTATAACGGCTAAAAACTACCATGGGTAAGTAAGGTTAGACTTCTAAAGACTCTCACAGATCAGCAGCCTAGTAAATACCTGTGAACCTATGAAAACGCAGACAAAGTTTTTACTTTCAATGAAATGTGTTTCACTGGTATGTG
The DNA here is from genome assembly GCF_019279795.1 of Protopterus annectens. NCBI lineage: Eukaryota > Metazoa > Chordata > Ceratodontiformes > Protopteridae > Protopterus > Protopterus annectens. Next base: position 1,878,831,289 of record NC_056732.1, read on the forward strand.
ACAAACAACCGTGTGAAATATCAGTTTACATTATGGCAATGCATGACATACTGAAAGATGATTAATGAATCCGTGTCACTGGCATTTGTTATTTTTTGGTTATGAATATTAATAATAAAAATAATGAAGTACATTATTCAAGTTTTGTGACAGTTGAAATCATAAGGCCAATTATTATTTTTTGAGAGAAGACTATGTCTTTCTCACATGAATGTGCACATACACAAGAATATACACACGTGCACACGAGTATGCATACACAAAGTATACAAACACAAATTCACATAATACATCCATACCAGTGCACTTGTAAATATATGCAAATAAAATTTCACAGACTTCACATTCTTATAATCTAGTATGAGTTTATATATACTACACTTTAAGTTTTCTGCTACAACACAAGTCTGACTTCTTTATACACAGATATGGATAAATATTCACCACCTCTGTTTCAGTCCTCCTGTTAAGTTATACATCTGCTACAGACATCAGTTTCATTGATTAATAAAAAGACTTTTCTCATTTACATGCAGAGATGATAATTTATGATATCTCACTGATCTTTTGATATCTTTTCCTGAGATATAATCTATTATACTTGCGTCTGGCTATTTTCCCCAGTATAAGATAAAGCTAAGTACAATGACTAGTTTTCCATTAATGTCGTGCTGTGAAAAGAATTGCAGGTTGTTTCTTTCTTTTGCTCTCTCTCTGTCTTTACAGTTGCAGTCTATCAACACATCTCTTCTATATCTATCTACACACCATAGTATTTTAATTAGAACACATTAAGCAAAGATACAAATCACTACATCTGGATAGAGTTATCACGGCTTCTTTCCCTGCATGTTCAGATAAATATAAATATGATTAATATGAAATGTAACTTATAAAAAGCTGCTATACATTTGTACAATTCCCTAAAATCCTTGCATTTTATTTTTCTAAGAATAAGATAAAGTCCATCTGTGTTTCTGTGCTTATTTCATATTTTAATAAATTATCTTTCTTACTTACCTTACGCGTGAAGAGAAAGTAAATTTCTTCATCCTGATTCCTGCGATCTGCAGAGAGAGAGTGTGTGGACAGTGGCCTGTGTGGTGTGGTGTCGTGTCAGTCTCTCAGTCATACTGTTTTCTTCCTGAATCAAATCTTTCCTGACTGAGTTTTGCATTTGTAGAATGCCGGAATCATGGTTTCATCTATCCAAATCAGACTCTTCTGCTTGTACTTTTGACGTTGACTTGTCTGGTTGTCGCAACGTCCTCTTTTGTTGGCTGCCGCAAGTCGTGGGCAGGCCTGCAACCATAAACAACTTTTTTTTTAATGCTGACAGGCATTCAGGGGTCAGGCACTGTCTCACAACACTGACGTCATCACGCACGCCCCTGCCCATTGATGACATTGCAGGATACGCTGGCGATGATGTCAACATTAACTAAAAATTGTAAATAAAGAAAACAAAAATCATGTTTTGAAGGGACCACTCAGGAATTCGTGGCACCCCATTATTTTAGCCTCAAAACTGGGAAATTCCGAGAAATTTGGTACAGTTAAAAGGTACAATCTCAGTGATTGCACACATGTCAACATTCTCTAAGGTAAGGAGAGCTTACAGGGAGTGGAGTTTCTTGCTTAGACTCCGAGCATTGAGCAGTAACATCTACAGATTTTCTTGCTTTTGATTTGCTATGTGGGAACATTTTTCAGTTTGGCATTGCCTAAAAAAGGCACTATGGCACAGAACAATGTTTTAGCTAATATTCCAAAATCTACAGGGGAGAGGTGTAGACTATCCCTGGCAACACAGCATAATTTGTTGACCATCTCCTTCCATGCTGACAAATGCTGCACCCCGTTACAATGACTCTAAAAACAAAACCAGTTATTAAAGTTGGATGGCGTAGTGGTGCAGCATTTGCACTGTCACCTCACAGCAAGAAGTTCTCCAGTTCGATTCTCGGCTGGGGTACCTTTTGTGCAGAGTCTGCATACCCTCCCTGCATTTGTGTGGGTTTCCTCCAGGTGCTCCAGTTTCCTCCCACGCTACAAAGACATGTACCTGGAGCATTTCTCCCCGGGCCTCCACTGAAAATTGGCTTCATTCCAAGTCGGACTTCCCCAGTAAGCAAATATTAAATAAAAATAAATAAAATAAAAAATAATTTTCTGCTCACATTGTGGCATCATCCCAGGACAAGGTAGAATGCTGCTTGATGCTAGGCTCATACCAGCCTGGGATATATATTCCTAAAGCTACATGTTGTCTCTCTCGCTATATAGTCTGGGGAAGCATGCCTCAGGTCATTTACACCCACACAGATAATGGTTGAGTCATACTTGTGGTCCACTGACCTGAGTGCATGCAATGTATTAAATCCTGGCCTCTGATAAGCAACTGGCTGTGGTTTTCTCCATACTCAGCCTGGTGAGTTGGACATCGGTGTGTCTCATAATGGAGTCTCCAATAACCAGAATGTTGGATTGTGTGGCAGCTTACCTTATGGGCTTAGAAGTAGAGGCTCCGTGAGATTTAACTGCATATGTTGATGTCAGTGTTGTTTTGACAGAGTGCATTCAGAGCTGCTGAGGGTGTTTGTTATATGTCTTCAACTAGGAGGCCTTTGGTGTTTAGGAAGGTTGCATTTATGTGCCTCAGCATACATGGATCTCTGTTACTGCTTTGTGCTGTGTGTGTGTGTGTGATCAGTGCAGCATCTGTACTACTGTCAACCTAAATGACATCAGGAGTGCTTTTATGTGAGGGCTTTGCCCCCAGTGATACTATGTAAATATATCTCTCACAAACCTTACCAGTTTCAGAACTGGCAGTTTGTCAGGAAATTTGAGGCAATTTCTACATTACCGGAGGATGCCCATATCCACCAAGTTGGTAACAGAAATAGAGGGAAAGTTCAGCTTGTATCTGTTACAGTGCTTTTCAGTTCCACATGACTAGGTAAACAACAGCACATTCACTACAAAAGAATACAGACCTACAATTGCATTTACCACCCAATTTCAACATCCTAACAACAAACACCTTCATTATGGGGTAATTCCAATTTGTTTTCCTTTAAACAAAATGCAGCATGCTTGCCCTGACATGTTATGCAAAACTTCATGCATTCTGCAAAACTACATAGGATCATAGGAAGTTACTAGGCTAATGGCCCTAGAGCCCTCACAAGCCTAGCCAAATTCTACCTTTATTTCCATGATCAGCACCTATTGTCCCTGTCAAGAGGGTCACAGGTGGAACCCCCGGGGTGAATTTACAGTTACCCATCCAATCGTCCAGACTGTGTTTGAAAAGGGAGAATGAGGTGCTCTGTTTGACATGAAGTTGGAGTCTGTTCCAAAGGTGTGTTAACCTCTGGAAGACAAATCTGTCCCGCCATCAGGTTCTATTAATGTCACATACCAGGTTATGGTCTTTAGAGCGAATAACCAATGTACCATTTGACTTATGGAGATGCAGTATTTCCACTAACGCAGGGTCAGGGATTGCCTTGCAAGCAAGGCAGAGATCGCCTCTGAGTAGTCTGTATAAAACAGAATAAAGTGACAGTGATTTCAGACTATCCACATAAGACATATGCTAAAGACCCTGAATTTTCCTTGTAAGGAAATAATCTGTTCATTAAATCTGCTGCAAAAATATGTTGTGTCCTTCAATGGTCTGCACTGAAACAAGAATGTGCACTGCAAATGTATTAATTCATTATATAGGTTCTTTGAAAAATGTATTCAACGCATTAAGTTGACTCCAAACCTTCTTCAGTGAAATGTCACAAAATTAAGATAATGAATATATTTGTGTGATGTCACGATTATAATGTGCTACTATATAAACAAGCCTTTAAATATGCAGCATTTTAATAACGATATATTAAACATACCTATTACCCGTCTAAACAGCAAGAACGTATGCAGAGTAGAAATAAACACAAGAATAACTCTGAAACTAACTAGTAAACGTTTAAATTGTTTAAACAGCTTAAATAAGATTATGATTATAAAACAGCATTCTGTAAAACATTCTTACTTTTCTGACAAAATATAATCGGGAAATTAGCAGAACGTTACGATTTCTTCTTATGTTGATGCCACCCTCCCCCAACACAACTCTTTTATGTGACATTTATTTGTATTTGTTTATTGTGATACAGCAATGATCAAATCTGACTAATTTCATATACATCCTAAATGCATAATTACAGATGTTGCGGAGATACTACAATTATTATACTTAAAGTTTTATAACTGGACAGTTATTGTATCCAGTCTGGTGTTTCGGTAACATAAACCATTTTAAACTGCGTTTGAATGAGATGAGCAAAATGTGCCCCCGAGAAAGAAATGTTCATACGCTGCAACACAAGTGCTATAATTTGCATAATTAATAATATTATCAGAACAATGTTAGCATGTACATGCAACACGAAACGCGTTATTGTTGCATTACACTCGCATTATTTTGTCATCGAATGTTGGCGGTTTGTCAGATTTGTACCCTGAAATGGAATACGTTGCTTAATTACAAACACCTCACCTTCACTACCATAAAAAATCTATTCCCATAATGGAAATCCCATTATTAGTCACTATGAAATACTACTGTTAATGTCCGGGGAATATTCTTTACCCCTGTTTCTGTCTCAGGGCTGTAAGATCACAAAATGACTCCGTCTCACAACAATTTCCCCATCAGGTTATTTTTTTATCCGGTTCCAGTATGATGGAAGATTTAAGTTACTCCTTCTCCATCCTAAATCCCAAATGTGAAGACGTTATAGATATAATAAACTTTTACCCCTTGTCATTTCTGGCAAATGAAAAGAATTGATTGTGAAACTCCTGTTAAGCAAGCCCTAACTTGACAACCTCCTCAGGTTTGAAGTGAAGTTTTCACCCTCTGTACCCGCCGGGATTAATTTCTGTCGGAAATGGCCTCTTCTGCTTTCAAAAGTCGGCTACTTACTGTTGTATATGAAAATAGAATGTAATGTTTACCAGTGTTAAACAAAAAAATGTAATGGTGCTGCAACACTTCAGAAGCTCGACTCCTAGCAATGTTTACTGTGTTTCCCTGTAATCAAAAGTATTCATACCTCTCAAGTGTACCTCATTACGAGAAACGTACCTATTTGGGGGTCTTAAAAAGTTCACGTTCCTTGATGTTCCACATTGTAAGTGTCTGTCCCACATTTAGTTTTATGACTTTTTACAACTGATATCCATGGTAAATAGAAATTAGTCATAGTAATTCATTTAAAGATCTTTTTTTATAAGTGAAATCAGCATATTTTGACCATCCTTTGACTTTTCTAGTTGAAGTTGTTAGTAAGCCTTTATTATGTGTTCCACAGTATGAGGGCTAGTGTTCCTCGTTTTAGAGATGGAAGGCTGAGAGCTAGGAATTTGACTTCATGGCTGGGTTAATAATCACCTCAACACATAATAGAAAACAAATTCACCTACTACTCCCAAGAACATTCTCCAATAATCTGTACTTATGTCTTAAGTGATAATTTAATACTGATCTGTTTAAAAGGGGGAGACTACCCATCGTCAGAGCAGCATCCCTTCTGTTAAGAAAATAAGAGAGAAAATGAAATTGACCTGTCATGTTCATCAGGGGAAATGTTAGGCTGCTCGTAATACCCAGGGCTTATGGCCAAAGAGTCCTTTAATTCATTCATTTTTTTTTTTGCTGTTACCACCACACTATGTATTTTTGATATTTTACGATTCGATTTTTGGTGCAGAGTCATAAGATAAAATGGAAACTCTTGCTAAAATCACTGGTGTAACATATATACTGACGGCAAATATGTTATAATTTGACTTTAGAACACAAAAAGCAAAAAAAAAAAATAGTGATTTTCAAGACTGATAGGCTATTGCTTTCACATGCTTCATATTCCAAAAGGGTGTAACCAAGCAGTCTCAACTGAGTACGTTTTCTGAGCAGCTTTCCGAAAAGGAATGGTTTACAGGTAAAATAATGTCTGTAACTGTCCAATACCTGCAACAGAAATCTGTTCACAACTTGGTTACACTAAGTCTATTCTTTTGAAAAAGACCTTTAATGTAATGGTGGCAGTATCTGAAAAAAAGATACATTATTTATTTATAAGTTCATAGGTTGGTAATAGGCTTTCGGCCCTAGAGCCTATACAAGCCTAGCCATAACAATTCCCTGGCTATTTCTTCCCAGAGTATTTACTTCCCTGGACCCCTGTCTAGCAAGGCGACTGACGTGATCCCTGGGGTGAATTTCGTATCTCCCATCCAATCATCAAGGTTCTTTTTAAAGAGGGCCATCTGTGAAGCCCCTGCACTGGCCCAGTAATCAAGGAGCCTCAATTCTCACCACTGGCAACAGCTAGGAGATGTACACAATGGGAGGATGACAAGTACATACACAGTAAAGTGAAATTTCCCTTAAGAGCACACAGAAATTACAGTCCCTCTTTCTCCAGATCCCCAGTAAGACTCCCCACTGACACAGCTATAGGGTTAAGATCTCAGCTGAAGGGCCAAGCCAAGACCTCCAGCATCCCCTCTGTCCAACCAGTGCTTCATGTCCCTTTCCAAGTAGCTGACGCACTCATTTTTTGAGATTTGATTTATATACAAACACACACACCTGGAGAAGGCTGTCACAGGTTTACTAGCTATGTTCCCTTCTGCCCAGATTATAAGGTAGTTTCCACTGCCACCAACCCCTACTTATCAGCTACTATAAGGCCCTTACAAAGTGTGTTCAATCCTACTATTATCCAAATGATAGTCTGACCAAGCAATGCTATTGGAGTGGCCTGTACAGTGTCACCAAATAGATATGCAAGTACTCTGAGTTTAAATATGTCTCACAAATATCAGCCACAAAGATAGGTTTAAATATAATAATAAATTATAAAAAAAACAAGACAATACTCAGTCAATCAACACAGTAACTTCAGAGTTCAAAATCACAGGAAATATTTTAAAACAACATTGCAGGACAGTCTCAAATAAATACAGAAAACATCTAAACTAATCTTTACTAAATTAATCTTTACTATATTCTTATCTATGTCTAAAAGAGATACTGTGCCCTAAATCTTACTTATAGCAAGGCAAGTGCAGATGTGATGAATGGATGCTCTTGCTAGGTCCAAGACAAAATACAAAATGCCCAGTCTCTCTCTGACAGAGTTCTTAATATCAAATATTACTGCTGGGTTAGCTTGGATGACATCACTTTTTAATCACCTGACTTCAATTCCCAGGCTAAACCCCTTTTGTCAAAACTAACAGAATTTAGCAGCTCTCTGTGAGAATAAATAGCCTTCAGATGTTTGCACCCGCTAGAGGACATAAAACAATAAAATACTTACAAAACAATGCAGAAGTTACCCTAGTTCTAAACACCCTGCCTCCTTGCTGCATTGAAACTAAGAGATATCTCTTTTTTATGGCCCAGCTATAAAGTAACTTAACCTCAACTATTCTTAAGGTTTGCAAGTTAATCTTCCATGTTCCAGCAGGGTATACTGTGGTTACATTCTTGAAGCTCAGTACTGTACAAACCCTGTTCAACACACACTTGTGTATAAATCATATCAATATTCGCAAATGACATAGAATTATTTACAAAATTCCAGATAGTTGGGCTGGCAGTGTCACACCATCAATGGTGTGATTTTCAATTATTTTTGAAGATGAGATAAGGTGAATGCAACAGTATAAGGTTGTGAGTTTGTAAGTTGTGTACAAACACTAAGGCTGCATGGACATCTGGTAACACTGACTCCCAAGATTTCTGGATTGAACACGGTCACCAACCTACAAATCCAACTCTCTTCTAAAGGATTCTAAATTCTTACTGTCTCTGATATGAAATGGTAATTTATTCCATAATATCAACAACCTTTGAGTTAAGAAAGTAACTGTGCCCTCATAGCCTGATGTCACCATGTTAATCTACAGCTGTACATTTTATGTCCAGAATAGCTTGTAAACTACAGTCATGAAAGACTCTGCAAGTAAATATTAACTTTCTACTGATGTAATGATAATAAATAGTAAATAAAATGAGGCATTTACATCTATTATTGTAATTGTACTTAAGTTTTCTTGGTGAATTTTCTTTGTACTATCACAAGATGAGTCAACTGACTTGCATTGTATATACAAAAATGTTATTGTACTTAAGACTGGCCAAGTAAAAGGTTTTATATACTAAAGTAAAACATCTAATTTCTTGTGTTAAGATGTTTAAACATGTATCTTTGACACATGACAACTTCTAAGGGGATCCACTATCTGTTAGCCTGGGATGACATGATTGACAGACCTTGATGCTTTGCCAGAGATGGTCTTCATCTGTCACCCCTGGGATTTCGGCAACTGGCTAAGGCTCTTGCCACTCCCATAGTGTCTTTTTAGACAGTGTCTCAAGGACAAAACTCCCAACATAAAAACTCCATCTAAAAACAACCTCAAGGTTATGCTGCTAAATGCTAGGGGTCTCAGCTCAAAACTACACTCACTGGAAGCTGTCTTCACCTTGGAAGACATGGACGTTTGTGCAGTCATGGAGACCTGGTTCAATGTAGTGGAGAGCACCCCAGCTATACTGGGTTACACCTCCTTCCACACATTCAGACCTCAAACTGAAGGAGGCGGTGTATCAATATGCATTAAAGATAAATACATCTCCAGATTGGTTAAACAGTATGATTCTCTAGAGATACTTCAGGTGTAATGAATTGTTGTTAGGACACATATTCAAGTCATTGCCAACTGCAGAACCCCCTCCATGAACCAGGACACCCACACTGCCTATTTGGATCTACTTGAGTTTATCAATATACATCCAAACACCATGGTTTTGGGCGAATTTAACTATCCATCCACTGATTGGGTAAATTAATTGTGATCAAACTCACTTGCCCAAAGGTTCCTTGGCTTCATTAACTCCAGTGCCCTGGACCAGCTGGTTGACTCCCCCACAAGTGGGGGGGGCCAACATCCTGGATCTGATGCTTACCAATATGGGGCAACCACTGTAGCATTCCCACTGAGAGGTCCTTCCTGGTGAGGTCTGACCACAAATCTGTCTCATTCGAAGTAACTATCACACCTGACCCCCCCCCCCAAGCAGTAACTAAACTAAAAAACTTCTCCAAAGCAGATTATAATCTCTTACAGATGGCATAAATAGCTTCACTGCACCTCTTCCCTCAGGTGGAACTGGCAACTATGCTGAGCTCCACAACAGTGCTTTATACAAACACTTGTATAACTCTATTGACTTGGCCTTACCCGATAGGACCAAGCAAGCTCCTCAAGGAAGAGCAAACCTGCCTGTGGACAACTGCCATTAACAGGCTTTACAATAAGAGGAATAAATTGCTGTCTAAGCATAAGAGGGGGTGTGCCCTCCTAAACCGGAAACACTCCCTCCTCAGCTTAAACAAGCAAATAAGACTTTTTGTAAAGTCATCCAAAGCAAACTACGAGTCCAAATTAGCTTCCTCAACAAAGGACAACCACAAGGCATTCTATAGTTACATCCATAACCTAAAAGGAAAGGCCCAGATTTGTGCCAAACTGGTAATTAATGATACCACATGTACTGAGCCTGTGGACATAGCTAACTTGTTAGCCAACAGGTTATGTGAAAATTTCATTCCCCTGTCCCCACCACATGTACCCCATGACATTCCTACCACCTGCCCCCTACCTTGTACCTCTAAAGAGCAGGTCATAAATGCCCTCTCTAAGGTCAAAAACGTAGCATCTATGGGACCTGATAACATCCCAGGCTGTATCTTACAGGGGCAACAACATGAATTAGTAACACCGTTGGGTACTCTTTTCAATATTAGTGTAAGCACCTGCTTTGTACCAGCTGAATGGAAAGCAGCCACTGTTATTCCCTTGCACAAAGGTGATGCTTCCATTGACCTAGAAACTATAAACCTATTAGCCTGACTAGCCTTATTTGCAAGGCCATGGAGCGAATCATTATGGACCTTATCAACAAAGATATAGGTAATCTCCAAACACTTGACCCTACTCAGTTTGGATTTGTCAAAGGGAGATCATGCCTGTTAAACTTGGTGGACTTCTTCAAGACAGTCACCAAGGCCTTGGGCTAGGGGAAATCTGTGCATACAGGCTACATAGACTTAGCCACGGTGTTTGACAGTATCTCCCACTCAGGCATCATTGACAAACTCTTCCAACTAGCCATCAACAGTTATATCATTAGGTGGGTCACTAACTGGCTCACTGATAGAATCCATACAGTCAAAATAGGGGGATCCATCTCCAACAGCAGACCTTTAACCAGTGGTGTTCCACAGGGATCCGTCCTGGGACCTCTACTGTTTGGAATCTATTTCTCTGAAGTACAAGCAAAAACTAAAGATCTGTGGCTGACAACATTTGCTGATGATTGCAATTTGGGAGCCATCATAGAGTCTTCAAATGATGTCAACATCCTACAAAAGGGTCTTACACAAACAAATGATTGATTCCAAAGTCATGGCCTTAATCTCAGTGCAAAAAATGTATTATTCCTTTCAGTATATTCCTGATAACTACCACGTCAATAGCATCACCTTAAGTACACACTCAGTGGTGAGTGACGTGGACACACAGGTTGACAGCAACCTCACCTTTGACCAGCATGTCTCAGAAGTGGTAAGAAGGACATTCTATATTGCTCATTTCATAAGTAAGGACATTGCCTCCAAAAAAAAAAGAAGTTATAACCTCCCTGTACTTTTCCTCTCATCAGACCAGTATTTGAGTACAATGCCCCTTTTGGTATGTGCCTTTCCAATCACCTGCAGCAACTGGAGAAACCACAAAGGTTACTCACAAGGAAAATTCAAGATCTTCACCATCTGTCCCATGGGAATAATCTGAAATCACTGTCACTTTATTCTGTTTCATACAGGCTACTCAGAGGTGATTTCTGCCTTGCATACAAGGCAATCTCTGACCCTGTTTTATTGGAAATGCTGTATATCCATAAGTCAAATGGTACATGGGTTACTCACTCTAAAGAACTTAACCTGGTATGTTACTCACAAGGAAAATTCAAGATCTTCACCATCTGTCCCATGCGAATAATCTGAAATCACTGTCACTTTATTCTGTTTCATAAAGGCTACTCAGAAGTGATCTCTGCCTTGCATACAAGGCAATCTCTGACCCTGTTTTGTTAGAAAGGCTGTATATCCATAAGTCAAATGGTACATGGGTTATTCACTCTAAAGAACTTAACCTGGTATGTAACTTTAATAAAACCTGCTGGAGGGACAGATTTATCTCCCAGAGATTACCACACCTTTGGAGCAGACTCCCACTTCATGTCAAACAGAGGACCTCATTGGCCATCTTCAAATGCAGTCTGGACAATTGGATGGGTGACCGTAAATACCCTGGGGGTTCCACCTGCATCCCTCTTCGTTAGGGACAATAGGTGCTGATTGTGAAAATAAAGGTAAGAACTTGGCTAGGCTTGTAAGGGCCCTAGGGCCATTAGCTTAGTAATTTCCTATGATTGTATGTGTGTCAAAGGAAAGATTAACAATCATGGTTATTCCCATGTCTTTATATTGGATTACCTCCTTTAGTGGATGTTCTGGTAGGAACAACTGCGAATAAACTGCAGCTTTTCCAAAATACATTATTTTACATTGTCATAACTAAAGCATATACCTATTCTGTGTGCCCAGTCACTAATCTGTCTCATAAAAGAATTTAAATGTTTAATATCAGATTCATTTTGTGCAATGAACCCAGTCTTATAACTCCCTACACATTTATTTATACAACATGTCTTAGCTCTATGAATGGAGACAAATATAATATCAAATAATGTCATTCCAAGAATCGAACATTGTTCGGGATCTATCAGGTAACCATGACCTACTCTATTTTCCTAGGAATATATTGTTACATTGTCCTTAGCCTTGATAAGGCTTTGGTGTATTACATGGTGAGTAAGGTGGCAAAGGCCTTGGCTAAGTCTAAGAACATTTCTCTACATAACAGACCTAAATCCAGGGCCTTAGTAATTTGATCATAAAGACTTGATAAACGTGCCATTGCAGATCTACCCTTTATACCAAACAATGTTGATCTAAATCTAAAATGGCAATATCTGAGTTATTGTTCCCCAGAAGTGCATTTTTCAAAGTATTTGCCCAGTATTTAATGGTTAAGGTGTTTACATTACAGACATAAGGTGCATGGTTTAATTTTCAAATGGGATAATTGGCTAGGCTTAAAATGGCCTGCAAGGCAGTTAGCCTAGTACTAACCTATGGACCTATGAATGGAAGTTAGGCTAAAAGGTCTATAGTTGTTAACATCACTTTTATTGCCTTTTTTATATACTGGTGTCACTGGAGGCAACTCTCTCACATACAAGTATTCATAATACCAACTAGGTTGTCAGAATTGCAAATACTACACCCACCAGACACAGTATACGTCAAACACCCAGACCTACATATGCTGAGGCATTTAAAAGTAATCTTCCTAAACCCAAAGACCCCCTGGACACTGGATCTACAACAGATACCCTCAGGAGCTGCAAAAGCACTCCACCAAATCACCCACTACAACACATAAAGCCACAGTCACGGAGCCTCAACTTCAAAACACATAAGGTAAAGCACCACACAACCCAGTATTTTAGTCATAGGAGAGTACATTGTAAGACACACAAAAGTCTCAGTTAACAGGCTGAGCAAGGAAAAAGTCACAGTTGGTTGTCTATCAGGGGCCAGGATCCATCAGATCCTGCATGCACTCATGTCATGGTTATACATCCCAGACTGGTATGAGCCTAACATTGAGCAGCGTTCTTCCTTCACCAAAGATGTTACCACAATATGAATGCAAGATAATTGACATTAATAACTGGCATAGGTTCTGGTGTCATTCCAAGGGGGTGCAATATTTGTCAGCATGGCAGGACATGGTCAACAGACCACACTGCTTTGCCAAGGATGGTCTGCACCTCTCCCCTTTAGGATAAACATTGTCCTCCCCCACAGGGCATTTTTAAGGTAATGCTAAACTGGCAAACCTTCCAGCATAACAAAAACAGCCAAAGGAAATCTACAGGTGCTACTACTCAATGCCAGGAGTCTAAACAAGAAACTCCACACTCACCAAGCTCTCTACACCCTGGGAAATGCAGACATTTGTGCAGTTACCGAGACATGGTTTAAAGCTACACAGAGCACCTTGGCAGTATATGGCTATGATGCCTTCCACACATTTAGGCCAGCTACTGCACAGGCAGGGACTAAAGGTAGAGTTGGTTTCAGTTTACATCAATAACAAGATGACTGCAAGGCTGGTCAAACAGGGTGATACACTTGTGCTTCTTCATGTCCAGATTAGTATAGCTAAAGTCCATAATATATCCTTTCTAGCTATAGGTCCCCCTCTATGACCCAGGGAACTCATAACTCATATTTAAATATGGAAACAGAAAAGACGTGTAGACCAAAAAGCCTCACCCTGGAATGTTGTAAAACGTTTCAGCAAATGCAAAAAATACATAACAAATCTTGTAATCCAGTTCTTTAAAGATGTAACAGCAGTTCTAAGAGTGCTCGCCAAAAAATGATGACCAGATGGTAAACTAGAAATCTTTATTCCACAAACACGAACCAAACTCCCACACAAGCGCTTTCACCCGTTTATAACGGGCTTTTTCAAGTGTGATTTCTGTGTACCACAGCTCTTCTTTATGTATGCTGGGTTATTAGGTTAATTAATTATATAATTGATTGATTGAATTAGTCAACCATACTTTCTGCTTAAAAATGTATATACATATAAAAACTGTTTAAACATGTGCTTTTGTTATCACAGTAATAATAAATGTTAAAATAATAAAAGTGAAAGTACATTACGTTTTAACACATTTGATGATGACAACCTAATAAAAAACTTCTTGATGTTACCTCTACTTAAAGTTTAAATATAACAACTGCATTAGATACTCATTTTCTGTGTGTGCTACATCTTAGTCACAAAATAATTATATTTGCAGTTGTATATAATACTTTCCAAGTAGATAAGTCAATCTTACATGTTACTTTGTATAAAAGATAAATGATATTCTACTAAATAAATAAATAAATGGTTACATTATTTATTATTTACCCTATAAATAAATCATTAAAGCACATGAATATTAAAATCAAGTATAAATGTAAATATACACATACCTTAACCTAGGTAAATATAGAATCATAAATAATTCTAATATTAAGTTCATATTGTAATCAATTTCTAATACAAATAAATAATACAACTTGAAAATCCACAATGTAAATACTTGTGTGTCATAAAAACAAAAAAATATGTATGTATAAAAGTGAATGCAGATCAACTTGATTTATAGTTTACTATGCCTATCCTTCAAAATACAAGCCAAACTGGTTCCATCATTTAGACCAGGGCTTCTTGTGGCATCAAGCCTCAGCTGCCAAATTAACTCTTTGATGTTTAGAGCATTCTTCCAATCACCACCCCTCTTGTCATGAACTACCCTGTCCAACACGACAAAACGAATAGAGACGTCGGCACGTTGTTCGGAGTGCTTAACAAAAGCATTAGTCTCCTTTTTTGTTTTGATGTCATTCATGTGCTCATATATCCTACGTCTAAATTCTCGTTCTGTTTTGCCAATATAAAATGATAAACAGTTTTGACAAACTCCTAAATATACCACTTTAGTTGAGTTACAGGAGAAGTGCTGTTTAGATGTTATGGTGATACCTCTAGAAGGGATGGTGATTTTGTCACTATTTGTAATGTACTTGCATTGATTGCACGTGCCACATGCATAAGTACCTTTTTGTTTGATCACTGTGTTGGTATGCAAGCTGTTATTGGAACTAGTTTTAGTTTCAAAAATGCCCTTCAAGTTAATGCCCCTTTTTCTAACAAACGAAATTTTGTTAGAAAACATGTTTGCAAATTCATCTTGCATATGAACAATGGGCCAAAAATTACTTGCTGTGCTTTCAATAAAATGTGCATCTTGTGAATATGTGTATGTAAAATTACTGCCAAAATTATCTTCCAGTTTGTTCTGCCTCCTAGGAATGACCGCTTTCACCATTCATCCCAATACCATATTCACTGAGAGTTTATCTAAACAATCTTTTATTGGTTTGTGATTGTGCAGTAGCCTGGTAAGACAAGCTTTTAGTTGAATTTATATTTTATTTTTCAGCTGTTTTCCACTGTTTGTAGGAAGGGGAGGATAGCTTGTAGATAAGAAGATTTGATTTGATTTCTATTTTGGTGTTTTACCTTTAATTTTCACTATTAGTGATCAGAAAGGGATAGGTGTTAGGCAGGCAAACTTTAGCCATCCCAAGGGGCCTACTCAGCTATAAATGCACGCATAATGCAAACAAGACAATCCAGAGATTATCTAAACAATCCTGTCTTGGTTTATGATTTACTGATCTTTACTGTTAAAAAGAGGAGCGACTGCAAGTGATCATAAGTAAAAGAATTCCAGCTTTTGTATGACTTTCACAATTTGTATGGTCAGAGCTACAACTTTACTGTACTTAATTTAATATTTAGTTGTATATTGTTTGTGTGATTTTTCTCATGGGAGTTGATTTAAATTCTCTTTGAATTCTATATTAACTGACTTTGATTATACTTTCTGTTTAGAATTTTTCATTCATTTTCAGCTGAATATGAATTCCTCAAAGAAGTATGCTATTAAAAATCTTATGCAGAACAGTCTGGCTCAACAAAGGGGGTGAGAGGTTGTCCTAGTAACATTCAGGAAACTTCAGATACTGAAATCAAATTAGATTATATTGAAAAAGAAGTATGCACACTGGAACCAAACAAAGCACAGGGACTTGACTGAATTAGTAATAATGACCTGAGAACACTTCAGCAAGAACTTACACTACCATTATATTTATTATTTATTAGGCCGTATAAATAAGGGGAGATTCCTCAAGACTAGACACGTGCTTACTAAGCCTGTCTTTAAGGGAAAAGAGAGTAGGACAAACCCAGAGACATATAGACCCGTAAGTCTACGTTCATGTTGTGAAAAAATAATTGTCAAACTTAGAAAGGTTGGGACTTGAAACCATGTATCAGCATGCATATGTTGAAAATACATCTATTACCACCTGTAATGTGATGTTCTAAACAATATAATAACAGTCATGAATGGAAAATTGTGCTGTGATGTAGTTTATATAGATTTGACTTCAGCACTTGAAAGGGTTACACACAAAACACTGATCTATAAATTAAAACAACTAGGTGTTGATGTACTCTTGATAAGTTGGAGAGCTGCATGGCTTACAAATAAGACATGGCAAGTATCATACAGCAATTTGACAGGCGAAATCCTTGGTTACAGTCAAGGTGTCCCACAGGGCTCTGTTCTATGTTTATACTTGTTTAGATTGTATCTTTCAGACCTATCTTTTTCATCTGAGGTGTTCTACAGTTTATATACAGATTACCTGAAATTGGGTAAACTGATTACATGTTACATATAAGGCATGTCTGCAAAATAACTTCACTAAATTGACTATTTGGGCACAGGAGAATAATATGCTGATAAATACATCAAAAATATGAGATTTGGGAGGCATACATTGAAAGGTGAATATTTAATACAACACACAGTGATTGAAACTGTAGATTCATTTAAGGACCTGGGTATATTGGTAAATCTAGCTCTGATTTTTTTTAATAATATCAACCAATTGGTTAATGATATTTATTTATTTATTTTATTTTACATTTGTTGACCGGGAAAGTCCAACTGGGTATATGCCCATTTTCAGTGGAGGCCCGGGGAGAAAAGCTCCATATATTCAGACATATGAGATTTACATAATATAAGAGTACAATCTAGCATATCAGATGAAAAAAGAAACAATATAATTATAGTAAAGACACAGTTCAACAGGAGAAATTACCTATATGTCAGGGTATATCACAATGAAGGCTCCATATATTCAGACAAACAAAATTTTACATAATATAAGAGTATAATCTAGCATTTCAGAGGAAAAAATATATCTCTTATAGATCTCTTAGTTGTATAAAAAGAGTTATAAAGTCTGGGAAATCAGAAATGATGAAGTCATTGTTTGTTAATTACATTAGACCCAGACTTGAGTATGGAATAACAATATGGAAACCTTTTAAGAAAACAAGCATGAATAAACTGGAAATAGTACAGAGGAAATATACCAAGAGCATCCTTGAATGTGAAAATTTAAGTTATTATGAAAGACTAAAATATCTGAAGTTGTACAATGTTTCATACAGATATTTAAGAGGTGTCTTTATTCAGGTATATGGAGCATTTAGAGACAACTACCTCTGGGAATGTTTGGGGTTATCATATAATACTAGAGAATCATCAGATGACCATGTAGGAGATTCTATAGGAATGAGAAGTGCACTAATTGGTTCTCTCAGAAATCAGCTGATGCATTGAATAGACTACCTAATTACATTAAAGCCACCACTAGTTTACATATTTTTAAAAAACAGCCTGGATACTTATTATAGAACAACTGTTTTGGTATATTGGTAGGTTAATAGAGCATTAATACCCTTGGTTGAAATGCATATATGTATGTATGCATGTACATATATGCATTGGATCTAATCACCATATTCAATCATAGCCTCATGTCAGGCTTTTTGCCCACTGAATGGCGCACAGTAACAGTTATCCCACTCCACAAATGTGGAGCCACCACTGATCCCAGGAACTATCGCCCTATTAGCCTGACGAGCCTGGTCTGTAAGGCCATGGAACATATCATCATCATCATGGAACTCATAAACAAATACATTGGTAACCTCCAAACACTGGACCCCACCAAGTTCGGGTTTGTGAAAGGCAGATCATGCCTCCTGAACCTGATCGACTTCTTTGAGGCAGTCACCAAAGCCGTAGATGAGGGTAAGGGGGTTCACACAGCCTATCTTGACCTTGCCAAGGCTTTCGACACCATCCCCCATTCTGGAATTATAGCTAAACTCACTAAACTAGGTATAAATCTCTATGTCACAAGATGGGTTGCCAACTGGCTCACTGACAGAACCCACACTGTAAAAGTTGCAGACTCCAAATCTGACTTCAAACCAGTGACAAGTGAAGTACCACAGGGTTCAGTCCTGGGACTTCTCCTGTTTGGTATCTACTTCTCTGAAGTACAGGCTAACACAGAAGGCCTTTGGCTAATGAAGTTCACAGATGACTGCAAACTAGGAGCCATAGTCGAGTCCCCAAATAATGTGGACATCCTACAGAAGGGCCTCACTAAGACAGATGCCTGGTGTCAGAGCCATGGCCTCAAGCTCAATGACAAAAAGTGTATTGTCATCCCATTTGATAAAAACTCTGTACCCATGAACTACCACATAGGCGGCAGTCTACTTAATGCCAAATGTGTAATAAGAGACCTTGGGACCCAGGTGGACAGTAGTCTGTCCTTTGATAATCACATCACCACAGTAATCAGGAAATCCTTCTATGTGGCACACCTCATCACAAAAGGGTTCTCATTCAGGAAAAAAGAGGTCATTGTTCCCCTCTACTCAACACTCATTAGACCCATTGTAGAGTACAATGCCCCTTTTGGAATGTACCTCACAAGACATCTGCATCAGCTGGAAAGGCCACAGAAGAAGATCGATATAGCCAACATCCTGGCAGACAGGTTCAGTGCAAACTCCCCCCCCCCTCTCACCCCCAAAAGGGCCCATAACTATACCAGAAGAATGTAGTGCCTCTGAAATCACAGACAGTGAGGTTAAAACAGCCCTCTCCAAAGCCAAAAGCACAGCATCAATGGGACTGGACGGTGTCTCAGGCTGTGTCCTACATGAGCTCAAAGATGAACTAACCCCTCACCTAAACACACTGTTTAAACTCAGCCTCTCCACAGACTATGTGCCCACAGAGTGGCACACAGCAACGGTTATTCCGCTCCACAAAGGTGGAGCCACAACGGACCCCGGGAACTATGGCCATATAAGCCTGACTAGCTTGGTCTGCAAAGTTATGGAGTGCATCATCATGGATCTCATTAACAGAGACATTAGGAACCTCCAAACACTGGACCCTACCCAGTTCGGCTTTGTTAAGGGCAGATCATGCCTCCTAAACCTGGTGGACTTCTTTGAGACAGTTACCTAGGCTATAGACGAGGGAAAGGTGGTCCACACAGCCTACCTAGACCTCGCAAAGGCCTTCAACACCATTCCCCACTCGGGTATTATAGGCAAGCTCACCAGCCTGAACATAAACCCCTACGTCATGAGATGGGTTGCCAACTGGCTCACAGACAGAACCCACATGGTAAGAGTTGCGGGAGCTTGGTCTGACTCTAAACCAGTTACAAGTGGCATTCCCCAAGGCTCAGTCCTAGGACCCCTCCTGTTTGGCATATACTTCTCAGAGGTACAGGCAAGCACAGGAGGATTATGGCTGACCCAGTTCACAGACAACTGCAAACTAGGGGCTATATTGGACTCTCTGGCTGACTCAGACATCCTCCAAAAGGGTCTTACTGAGACAGATACCTGGTGTCAAAATCATGGCCTCAAACTAAATGCCAAAAAGTGCATAGTCATCCCCTTTGGAAAAATCAAAGTATCCACAAACTACCACATAGGTGGTAGCCCCCTAAATACAGAAGATGTAATAAGGGATCTGGGGACCCAAGTAGATAGTAACCTCTCCTTTGATAATCACATTGCCAAAGTGGTTAGAAAATCCTTCTATGTGGCCCACCTAATCACAAAAGGGTTTGCATCCAGATCGAAAGAGGTCATTGGGCCCCTCTACACATCACTATCAGAGCCATCATAGAGTACAATTCCCCATTTGGGATGTACCTTACAAGACACCTGCAACAACTGGAAAGACCACAGAAGTACCTCACCAAGAGGATCACTGGCCTCAAGAAGATGCCCTATGCAGCTCGACTGAAGAAACTCCAGCTGTACTTGGTTGCATACTGCCTACTCAGAGGTGATCTCTGCCTGACATATAAAGCCATGTCCAACCCAGAATTGATGGACATGCTCCACCTAAAGAAAACCATATCCCCTCGAGCCAAACTCTCCATGGATTTAAACCTCACCACAACAATAAATAGGACACGCTGGAGGGATAGTTTCCTGCCCCAGAGACTTTCCATGCTCTGGAACAAGATTCCAATCTACATTAGGCAGAGAAACCTTGATGAGTGGATGGGAAACAGAAAGTTTACCCCAAGGATCACTTCAATGGCTCTGCTGTACAGAGGCACAGGGAACTAATTTAAGGGGGCGGCAAAAGCCAACACATTCCGGCTAGGCTTATAAATGCCTTTGGGCAGATAGCCTAGTACCTACCTATGAACCTATGAACCTATAAGTACCTCACAAAGAGGATTACTGGCTTCAAACAGCTACACACTCTAAGGACCTAAACTTTGTCACCACAATAAACAGGACATGCTGGAGGGATAGATTCCTGTCCCAGAGACTTCCCATACTCTGGAACAAGCTACCCATCTATGTCAAGCAAAGTTCCTCATTAGCAGTTTTCAAGAAAAATCTTGATGAGTGGATGGGAAATAGGAAATACACCCCAGGGATCACTTCTGTGGTTCTGTTCGACAGGGGCACAGGAAAATAACTTTCTTGGGTGGCATAAGCCAGGGAACCTTGTTGGCTAGGCTTACTTAGGCCCTTGGGCAGATAGCCTATTACCTACCTATGAACCTATGAACCTATGAAACTAACTACCCCACTATAAACCTGGAATCATACATGACCCCAAACCTACAGGCCCAGAGATTCCTCAACTTTGAAAACACAAACACTGCATCAGTTCACATGCCCACTAGAGGTGCAAATGTACTAGATTCAGTCCTCACAAACATGGGAGAATGCTGCCTCCCATACTAACATCCTTTCTGTAAGGTCAAACCATAAAGCTGTTTCCTTCAAAATAAAAGTAAAACCCATGACCCCAGCTAACTCCACAGTAGTTAGCAACTATTCTAATGCAAACTTCCTGTTAAGTGACAACCTGGCAACATTTCAAGCCCCATCAAACCCTGCAAACACAGCTACCTAGGTGGAATTGTTCAGAGAAACTGTGTACAGTAATGTTAACAGATGCACAGAGATGGCTGTGCCTACTAAGAATAAGCTCAGAACACAAACTCAAAAAACAAGCCACAATGATAGAATCCTAATTTCAATTAAAATTTAATCAAGCTGGAATAAATAAATAAATAAATTAGTTGCATACCAAAGGGGAAGAAAATCATTGCAAAAGTTAGGAAATGCAACACCCGCCAGGATAAACACGTTCTCATCAATCTAAACAAATGCAGAGAGCAAATCATAGGTTTATAGGTGTTTATTAGGCTAACAACTACAAGGGCCTTTTTAAGCCTAGCCATGCATCCCAAATCTCTAACAAGTTGTTGTACCCTTGATAAGTGTAAGCAAAGGTTTGGGAGATGAACCATTTGCAGGCTGCCTGTGTCCAAGTCTACCAAAGCCAGTTTTGAGGTAAAAATAGCTTCCCAAGACAAATATAAGGTTTTCTTTAGCAATGTCCACAACCTCAAAGGCAGTTTACAACAATGTACTGAACTAATTGTAAATAGAACCACCCATAGAGGACTAGAAGATATTACAAATCTAATGGCTGACAAATTAATCTCCAGTTGTACTCCCCTCTTCCACATGGCCAAACTTCAGAAAATGTCAACAAACATAACCCCCTCCACTATAATTAGGGGAGGTCCTGAATGCTCTCTCCGAGGCCAAGAATGCCACATCAATGGGCCCCAATAATATCCAAGGATGCCTCATAAAGAGGATGAAGCACAACCTATCAGGACCCCTGGAGACACTATTTAACAAGAGCATCCAGTCAGGCTTCATGCTGTGTGAATGGAGAACTGCAACAGCTAATCCTCTGCACAAGGGAAGACCTTCGATAGACCCAAAAAAACTACAACCCCATAAGTCTGACCAGTCACATATGCAAAGCCATGGAAAGAATCATCAATGAAATTATAAATAATGACATAGGAAACCTTCCTGCATTCAACCCAGTTTGGAAGTCCATGCCTACTCATCCTGGTTGACTTCTTCAAGAAGGTGAGCAAGGCAAAGGATGAGGCAAACCAGTGTATATACTGCCTAGTCTGACCTAGTCAAGGCATTCTATACTACGACCTAGTCAAGGCATTCGATACTACGACCTAGTCAAGGCATTCTATACTACGACCTAGTTAAGGCATTCTATACTACGACCTAGTCAGGGCATTCGATACTATGACCTAGTCAGGGCATTCAATACTACGACCTAGTCAGGCCATTCTACACTACGACCAAGTCAAGGCATTCGATACTACGACCTAGTCAAGGCATTCGATACTTTGACCTAGTCAAGGCATTCGATACCACGACCTAGTCAAGGCATTCTATACTACGACCTAGTCAAGGCATTCGATACTACGACCTAGTCAAGGCATTCGATACTACGACAAAGTCAGGGCATTTGATACTATGACCTAGTCAAGGCATTCTATACTACGACCAAGTCAAGGCATTCAATACTACGACCTAGTCAAGGCATTCTATACTATGACCTAGTCAGGGCATTCAATACTATGACCTAGTCAAGGCATTTGATACAACGACCTAGTCAAGGCATTCTTTACTACGACCTAGTCAAGGCATTCAGTACTACGACCTAGTCAAGGCATTCGATACTACGACCTAGTCAGGGCATTTGATACTTCGACCTAGTCAGGGCATTCGATACTACGACCTAGTCAAGGCATTTGATACTACGACCTAGTCAGGGCATTCGATACTACGACCTAGTCAGGGCATTCGATACTACGACCTAGTCAAGGCATTTGATACTATGACTTAGTCAAGCATTCGATACTACGACCTAGTCAGGGCATTCTATACTATGACCTAGTCAAGGCATTTGATACTATGACCTAGTCAAGGCATTCGATACTACGACCTAGTCAATGCATTCGATACTACGACCTAGTCAGGGCATTCTATGCTACGACCTAGTCAAGGCATTCGATACTATGACCTAGTCAAGGCATTTGATACTGCAACCTAGTCAGGGCATTTTATACTACGACCTAGTCAAGGCATTCAATACTACGACCTAGTCAGGGCATTCTATACTACGACCTAGTCAGGGCATTCTATACTACGACCTAGTCAGGGCATTCAATACTACGACCTAGTCAAGGCATTCGATACCACAACCTAGTCAAGGCATTCGATACTACGACCTAGTCAGGGCATTCGATACTATGACCTAGTCAATGCATTCGATACAATGACATAGTCAAGGCATTTGATACTATGACCTAGTCAAGGCATTCGATACTAAGAACTAGTCAGGGCATTCTATGCTACGACCTAGTCAAGGCATTCGATACTATGACCTAGTCAAGGTATTTGATACTACGACCTAGTCAGGGTATTCGATACTACAACCTAGTCAAGGCATTCGATACTACGACTTAGTCAAGGCATTCGATACTACGACCTAGTCAGGGCATTCTATACTACGACCTTGTCAAGGCATTCGATACTACGACCTAGTCAAGGCATTCGATACTACAACCTACTCAAGGCATTTGATACTATGACCTAGTCAGGGCATTCTATACTAGGACCTAGTCAAGGCATTCGATACTACGACCTAGTCAGGGCATTCGATACTACGACCTAGTCAAGGCATTCTATACTACGACCTAGTCAAGGCATTTGATATTACGACCTAGTCAAGGCATTCGATACTATGACCTAGTCAAGGCATTCTATACTATGACTTAGTCAAGGCATTCGACACTACGAATAAGGCATTCGATACTATGACCTAGTCAAGGCATTCTATACTACGACCTAGTCAAGGCATTCGATACTACGACCTAGTCAGGGCATTCAATACTACGACCTAGTCAGGGCATTCGATACTATGACCTAGTCAAGGCATTTGATACTACGACCTAGTCAGGGCATTTGATACTACGACCTAGTCAAGGCATTCGATACTACGACCTAGTCAGGGCATTCGATGCTACAACCTAGTCAAGGCAATCGATACTATGACCTAGTCAAGCATTCGATACTATGACCTAGTCAAGGCATTCTATACTACGACCTAGTCAAGGCATTCGATACTACAACCTCGTCAAGACATTCGATACTATGACCTAGTCAAGGCATTCGATACTACGACCTAGTCAAGGCATTCGATACCACGACCTAGCAAAGGCATTCTATACTACGACCTAGTCAAGGCATTCGATACTACGACCTAGTCAAGGCATCCGATACTACGACCTAGTCAAGGCATTCGATACTATGACATAGTCAAGGCATTCGATACTATGACCTAGTCAAGGCATTCTATACTATGACCTAGTCAAGGCATTCGATACTATGACCTAGTCAGGGTATTCTGTACTACGACCTTGTCAAGGCATTCGATACTACGACCTAGTCAAGGCATTCGATACTACGACCTACTCAAGGCATTTGATACTACAACCTAGTCAGGGCATTCTATACTAGGACCTAGTCAAGGCATTCGATACTACGACCTAGTCAAGCATTCGATAATATGACCTAGTCAAGGCATTCGATGCTACGACCTAGTCAAGGCATTCTATACTACGACCTAGTCAAGGCATTCGATACCACGACCTAGTCAGGGTATTCAATACTACCACCTAGTCAGGGCATTCGATACTACGACCTAGTCAAGGCATTCGATACTATGACCTAGTCAGGGCATTCGATACTACGACCTAGTCAAGGCATTCGATACTATGACCTAGTAAAAGCATTCGATACTACGACCTAGTCAAGGCATTCGATACTATGACCTAGTCAAGGCATTTGATACTACGACCTAGTCAAGGCATTCTATACTACATCCTAGTCAGGGCATTCGATACTACGACCTAGTCAGCGCATTCTATACTATGACCTAGTCAAGGCATTTGATACTACGACCTAGTCAAGGCATTCGATACTACGACTTAGTCAAGGCATTCGATACTACAAAAAAGGCATTCGATACTACGACCTAGTCAAGGCATTCTATACTACGACCTAGTCAAGGCATTCGATACTACGACCTAGTCAGGGCATTCGATATTACGACCTAGTCAGGGCATTCGATACTACCACCTAGTCAGGGCATTCGATACTACGACCTAGTCAAGGCATTCGATACTACAACATAGTCAAGGCAGTCGATACTACGACCTAGTCAAGACATTTGATACTACGACCTAGTCAAGGCATTCGATACCATGACCTAGTCAAGGCAATCGATACCATGACCTAGTCAAGCATTCGATACTATGACCTAGTCAAGGCATTCTATACTACGACCTAGTCAAGGCATTCGATACTATGACCTCGTCAAGACATTTGATACTATGACCTAGTCAAGGCATTCGATACTACGACCTAGTCAAGGCATTCGATACTACGACCTAGTCAGGGCATTCTATACTACGACCTAGTCAGGGCATTCTATACTATGACCTAGTCAAGGCATTCGATACTACGACCTAGTCAGGGCATTCGATACTATGACCTAGTCAAGGCATTCGATACTACGACCTAGTCAGTGCATTCGATACTATGACCTCGTCAAGGCATTCGATACTATGACCTAGTCAGGGCATTCGATACGACGACCTAGTCAAGGCATTCTATACTATGACCTAGTCAAGGCATTCGATACTATGACCTAGTCAGGGTATTCTATACTACGACCTTGTCAAGGCATTCGATACTACGACCTAGTCAAGGCATTCGATACTACGACCTACTCAAGGCATTTGATACTACAACCTAGTCAGGGCATTCTATACTAGGACCTAGTCAAGGCATTCGATACTACGACCTAGTCAAGCATTCGATAATATGACCTAGTCAAGGCATTCGATGCTACGACCTAGTCAAGGCATTCTATACTACGACCTAGTCAAGGCATTCGATACTACGACCTAGTCAGGGCATTCAATACTACCACCTAGTCAGGGCATTCGATACTACGACCTAGTCAAGGCATTCGATACTATGACCTAGTCAGGGCATTCGATACTACGACCTAGTCAAGGCATTCGATACTATGACCTAGTAAAAGCATTCGATACTACGACCTAGTCAAGGCATTCGATACTATGACCTAGTCAAGGCATTTGATACTACGACCTAGTCAAGGCATTCTATACTACATCCTAGTCAGGGCATTCGATACTACGACCTAGTCAGCGCATTCTATACTACGACCTAGTCAAGGCATTTGATACTACGACCTAGTCAAGGCATTCGATACTACGACTTAGTCAAGGCATTCGATACTACAAAAAAGGCATTCGATACTACGACCTAGTCAAGGCATTCTATACTACGACCTAGTCAAGGCATTCGATACTACGACCTAGTCAGGGCATTGGATATTACGACCTAGTCAGGGCATTCGATACTACCACCTAGTCAGGGCATTCGATACTACGACCTAGTCAAGGCATTCGATACTACAACATAGTCAAGGCAGTCGATACTACGACCTAGTCAAGACATTTGATACTACGACCTAGTCAAGGCATTCGATACCATGACCTAGTCAGGGCATTCGATACTATGACCTAGTCAAGGCATTCGATACTATGACCTAGTCAACCATTCGATACTACGACCTAGTCAGGGCATTCTATACTTCGACCTAGTCAGGGCATTCTATGCTATGACCTAGTCAAGGCATTCGATACTACGACCTATTCAGGGCATTC
This sequence comes from Protopterus annectens, assembly GCF_019279795.1. Lineage (NCBI taxonomy): Eukaryota > Metazoa > Chordata > Ceratodontiformes > Protopteridae > Protopterus > Protopterus annectens. The sequence goes on from NC_056732.1 coordinate 1,878,858,219, forward strand.
GATACTATGACCTAGTCAAGGCATTCGATACTACGACCTAGTCAGTGCATTCGATAGTACGACCTCGTCAAGGCATTCGATACTATGACCTAGTCAGGGCATTCGATACGACGACCTAGTCAAGGCATTCGATACTACGACCTAGTCAGGGCATTCGATACTATGACCTAGTCAAGGCATTCGATACTACGACCTAGTCAATACATTCGATACTACGACCTAGTCAAGGCATTCGATACTACGACCTAGGCAAGGCATTCGATACTACGACCTAGTCAGGGCATTCGATACTACGACCTAGTCAAGGCATTCGATATTATTACCTAGTCAAGGCATTCGATACTACGACCTAGTCAAGCATTCGATACTACGACCTAGTCAAGGCATTCAATACTACGACCTAGTCAAGGCATTCTATACTACGACCTAGTAAAGGCATTCGATACTACGACCTAGTCAAGCATTCGATACTACGACCTAGTCAAGGCATTCGATACTACAACCTAGTCAGGGCATTCTATACTACGACCTAGTCAAGGCATTTGATACTGCAACCTAGTCAGGGCATTTTATACTACGACCTAGTCAAGGCATTCGATACTACGACCTAGTCAGGGCATTCTATACTACGACCTAGTCAGGGCATTCTATACTACGACCTAGTCAGGGCATTCGATACTACGACCTAGTCAAGGCATTCAATACCACAACCTAGTCAAGGCATTCGATACTACGACCTAGTCAGGGCATTCGATACTACGACCTAGTCAATGCATTCTATAATATGACCTAGTCAAGGCATTCGATACTACGACCTAGGCAAGGCATTCGATACTACGACCTAGTCAGGGCATTCGATACTACGACCTAGTCAAGGCATTCGAAATTATGACCTAGTCAAGGCATTCGATACTACGACCTAGTCAGTGCATTCGATACTATGACCTCGTCAAGGCATTCGATACTATGACCTAGTCAGGGCATTCGATACGACGACCTAGTCAAGGCATTCGATACTACGACCTAGTCAGGGCATTCGATACTATGACCTAGTCAAGGCATTCGATACTACGACCTAGTCAATACATTCGATACTACGACCTAGTCAAGGCATTCGATACTACGACCTAAGCAAGGCATTCGATACTACGACCTAGTCAGGGCATTCGATACTACGACCTAGTCAAGGCATTCGATATTATGACCTAGTCAAGGCATTCGATACTACGACCTAGTCAAGCATTCGATACTACGACCTAGTCAAGGCATTCGATACTACGACCTAGTCAAGGCATTCTATACTACGACCTAGTAAATGCATTCGATACTACGACCTAGTCAAGCATTCGATACTACGACCTAGTCAAGGCATTCGATACTACGACCTAGTCAGGGCATTCTATACTACGACCTAGTCAAGGCATTTGATACTGCAACCTAGTCAGGGCATTTTATACTACGACCTAGTCAAGGCATTCGATACTACGACCTAGTCAGGGCATTCTATACTACGACCTAGTCAGGGCATTCTATACTACGACCTAGTCAGGGCATTCGATACTACGACCTAGTCAAGGCATTCAATACCACAACCTAGTCAAGGCATTCGATACTACGACCTAGTCAGGGCATTCGATACTACGACCTAGTCAATGCATTCGATACTATGACCTAGTCAAGGCATTCGATACTACGACCTAGGCAAGGCATTCGATACTACGACCTAGTCAGGGCATTCGATACTACGACCTAGTCAAGGCATTCGAAATTATGACCTAGTCAAGGCATTCGATACTACGACCTAGTCAAGCATTCGATACTACGACCTAGTCAAGGCATTCGATACTAAGACCTAGTCAAGGCATTCTATGCTACGACCTAGTAAAGGCATTCGATACTACGACCTAGTCAAGCATTCGATACTATGACCTAGTCAAGGCATTCGATACTACGACCTAGTCAGGGCATTCTATACTACGACCTAGTCAAGGCATTCGATACTACGACCTAGTCAAGCATTCGATACTACGACCTAGTCAAGGCATTCGATACTATGACCTAGTCAAGGCATTCGATACTACGACCTAGTCAGGGCATTCGGTACTACGACCTAGTCAAGGCATTCGATACTATGACCTAGTCAAGGCATTCGATACTACGACCTAGTCAAGGCATTTGATACTATGACCTAGTCAAGGCATTCTATACTACGACCTAGTCAAGGCATTTGATACTACGACCTAGTCAAGGCATTCGATACTACGACCTAGTCAGGGCATTCGATACTACGACTTAGTCAAGGCATTCAATACTATACCATGAGGCAAACCAGTCTATACTGCCTAGTTCGACCTAGACAAGCATTCCATACTACGACCTAGTCAGGGCATTCGATACCACGACCTAGCAAAGGCATTTGATACTACGACCTAGTCAGGGCATTGGATACTACGACCTAGTCAGGGCATTCGATACTACGTCCTAGTCAAGGCATTCGATACCACGACCTAGTCAAGGCATTTGATACTACGACCTAGTCAAGGCATTTGATACTTTACCCCATTTGGACATTGTAAACAACCTCACATAAATAGACATTAACCCCTATATTACAAGCTGGATAGCCAACTGGCGGCCAGATAGGACCGAGGAAGTTAGGACTGGGGAGTCCACTGGTAACAACTTGAAATGGTGGGACACAAAAAAGGACAGTGAATGACCGAAAAAACAAACTTATATATACCAAGTCTGAGATAGCTGTTTCCCAGAATATTCCCTTTTCTCCAAAGTATAGCGATGTATCTATGTATATATATATATATATATATGTATATATATATATATATATATATATATATATATATATATATATATATATATATATATATATATATATATATATATATATATATATATATATATATATATACATATATATATATATATATATATATATATATATATATATATCTGTATATGTATATATATATATATATATATATGTATATATATATATATATATATATATGTATCTGTGTATATAAAATTTGATATTCTTTTCCTAGGTTTTCTTTCTTTTTGTTTGGCTTGCTGGCACTCAGAATTTTGAATGCCAATGTTTCAATAGGGAACTAAGCCCCCCCCCCCCCAAAAGAGGCTGGTCACTACCAGAGTCTCTTAGGGCCCTGTGTTGGGTCCTCTCCTTTTTGACATCTGCTTCTCTGAAATCAAGGCCAACCTCAATGGCCTCTGTTTCAGCGAGTTTGCTGATGATTGCAAACTAGGAACAGTTATAGAATCCCCACAAGACACTAATATCCTCTATAGAGGGCTAACACAGACAAATAACTCATACCAAAATCACGGTTTAAAAATCAATGGCAAGAAATGCATAGTAGTACCCTCTGGGAAGTTGGCTACCCCTGGAAAATACCTAATTGTTAGCACACCCCTAAGAGTAAACACAGTAGTCAGATATTTGGGGATGCATGTAAACAGCAACTTGGCTTTCGACCAACATGTGTCTAAGGTAGTAAGGAAATCATTCTATTTTACTCAACTTGTCAGCAAGATTATAGGATCTACGTCCAAGGAAGTCACTATTCCACCATATTTGACCTCATTAAACCTTTCTTTGAGTACAATGCCCACTTTGTTATGTAGCTGACCAGGCACATGCACCAGCCGGAACATCCACAGAGGTTCCTTACAAAAAGGATACAGGACATAAGTAACATGTCCTACGTACACTGCCTCAAAACCCCATCACTATAATCTCCCTCCTACATACTACTGAGGGGCAGTCTGTACACCATCTCTGCTTAGAATACAAGGCTTTCTTTGATTCCATTCTGATGGACTGTTTGCATATCTGTAAAAACAAAAAGCATCAGAACTACATGATCCAGAGACTTAAACCTTGTTTGTGACATTAAAAGGACTTGCTGGAGGAACAGGTATGTGTCTTAGAGACTAGCCCTTCTCTGGAACAGGCTTCCCATCCAGGTGAAGCAGAGTTCGTCCTTAGCCCTGTTGAACTGTAACTTGGACCAGTGGATGGGAAATCAGAATTTCACCCCCGGACTGACTCCTATGTCCTAAATGCTTGACCACCCATGCCCCAGCTTACATGTAACCCGTAAAATATACCCTCTAAATAATTGTTAGGGATACATTTAGGAAACATGACTACACTTGAAAAGGCCATTGTGATCATTAGCCTAGTATACACCTACGAACCTAAATGAATGTTTTCCACGAGTTAGGAACAGTACTTGTTTGTAACAGTATACTAAATATTAGATAGAATATTGGTAGTAAGTGATTTGTAATAGTAACAGTATAGAGGGGGATCGAGTCAGAGCCAATACAAGCTGTAGTCTTTATTTTGCTAAAAGCTCTTTCTGTCATTCCCTGAGATATAATAGGACAAGTTGACCTGTCAGGCATTACTGTGTTAGTTGATAATCTCTCAAAACTAGATCTAAGTGAACAGATTTGCATAGTGTTCGTTGAGCAAAAGTGCTGTCTTCAAAGGATCATTTATTATACTACCTTCAAATTTTATAGAGCTTATTGGCTGACAAGAATTGTTGATGTTATTACTATACTTAGAAAATCATGTTTTATTATTAGTATCCACAGCAAATTTGTTTTGTAAGACTTATTTTCTCCATTCTAATTTTCCTCTTAAGTGATCTACTGATGTGAGTGATTCCAAAATGAAAATTTCTGGCTACAACTCTGCAAAACAGAACCAGATTATTAACTCCCCAAATCATGCCAGCATGCAAATGCTATTGCTTGTGTCACTGTCATTCTACTATGGAAATCATCTTATTAAAAGCACATACTAATTATGTTTTTACAGCTACTGTGGAACTGATATAAAGGGCCTTTAAGGAGGGTGTCAAATGTCACTGCCAGTAGTAAAAGCTACTTAATTTACTTAGGTTTTAAAACAAATAAATGTAACCCACTCTAAACAGACTGTTATGTACTAGTAGAGGTAAGTTTGGGGGTAAAGTGCAGCATCCCCCACCCTCACCTTTTGCAAACAACAGGAAATCAATACTGTACAACTATTTGTTTTCTTAGTACTATGTAATTATTGATAAAGGTGCAGGTGTGTCTGCTTAACATAATACACACTCAAGCCTACCTCCAACTGACAGGACCGGGACCAAAGAGATCACATGCCTAAAGAACCTGACCTACCAAGAAAGGTGGCCTTGTAGCTCAGGAGTTAGAGCACTGGTCTAGTACACCAGGAGTCATGTGTTCAAATCTCATCAGGGCATCAGCTTTGTCAAATAAGTCTTGTTCTGGTAGTGAGGCATATGAGAATTACTTGTGTCTTATCTACACCTGTATAAAAAGAGAAGGTGTGATCGAAGTAAATAATGACCCAGTTTTCTTGTGTATAAGTGGAAAAAAACAACCCAAGAACACTAGTAGGTCCACTAAAGGAGCTCATGAACTTAGGCTGCTCAGAACGTATTCATAATATGGCCCCCTATTCTGACCCAAATGATGTTGCCAATATCCTTGCAAGCAAATTTGGTAGCAACTTCACCCCTGAGACCTCTTTTCAAAGTGCCAAAACATCTGAATCCCTTACTCCCCCAGAAAATGCCAACCAATACCAAAAATAGTTCCTCCATGGGACAGTACAGTAGCTAGGATGGGATGAAGAAGGCAGCCACCCCAGATGCAAATTTTTAAGGGGCACAATTGTCAGATTTCAATCGATCTTCTGTGTAAATGCCAGTATTGCATTTGGAGTCTGAAATGAAGCCCTTTGGCACTCAGTATAAGACATAAACTATAACAGCTGCTTGCTATAGGTGTAGTAGATCAGGGGGCTGCACCAGGCACCAAAATACTTAGCTACATCTCTTCATGGGACCTGACAATGTCCTCATTTGCTTAATTAATAGTGTTAAACATGTCCTTCAGACAGACTCCTCAAACTATTTAACCTAAGTTTAGCTACTGGTTTAGTCCTTGATGAGTGGCGTACTGCAGTGTTGATGCTCCCCCATATGGGTGGTCTTACAACCCACCTGGGTAATTACAGATGTTTCAGCCCTACAAGCCTCATCTGCAAAGCTATGGAATGTATTACAACTGGCCTCATAAACAGTGATATCAAGAAGCTTGTTAGACTTGTCCAGCTAGCAGTTTGGCTTTGTGAAGGGTAGATCCTGAATGTGTGTAATCTGGTATCTTCAGAAGGGTTACAGAGGCTGTAGATAATGGACATGCACTGCAACCAGCATATCTTGACCTAGTGAAGGCTTTCAACACCATTCCCCATGCTAGTATCATACAAAAGTTAAGTGCTTTAAAAATCAACCCATTTGTAGTAAGCTAGATAGCAAATTGGCTGTAATATCCCATACCTTGTGCATTGCAGGCGCCTCATTAGAAAGGTATTCCTTAAGGCTTGGTCCTGAGACCTCTAATTTTTGGTATTTACTTCTCTGATTTCCAAGCAGAGAGTCAAGATCACTAGCTAACAAAGTCTACAGACAATTGCAAACTGAGGGTTACTTTTAAGTCACCATAAGACACACAAACCCTCCAGAATAAACTCTTCCTAGTAATAAAGATAGGCTCAAGCTAAATGGTAAAAAGTGTACTATCATCACTTTTGGTAGACAGCCCCACCCCTGCTTGTCATATTGTCTTTTATACCACATCTCTATAAAACGAAGATGTACTTTACTAGTCATGTAAACTTTTATCATTATCTGTTATTGTTACTGTTATTGTTATTATTATTATTACTGTTAATGTTATCATTATTACTGTTATTGTTACTGTTATTATTATTATTACTGTTATTGTTACTGTTATTATTATTATTATTATTATTACTGTTAATGTTATTATTATTACTGTTATTGTTACTGTTATTATTATTATTACTGTTATTATTACTGTTATTGTCATTATTATTACTGTTATTGTTACTGTTATTATTATTACTGTTAATGTTACTATTATTACTGTTATTGTTACTGTTATTATTATTATTATTACTGTTATTGTTACTGTTATTGTCATTATTATTAATGTTATTGTTACTGTTATTATTATTACTGTTAATGTTACTATTATTACTGTTATTGTTACTGTTATTGTTATTATTATTGTTACTGTTAGTATTATTACTGCTATTGTTACTGTTATTATTATTACTGTTAATGTTACTATTATTACTGTTATTGTTACTGTTATTAGTATTATTACTGTTAATGTTACTATTATTACTGTTATTGTTACTGTTATTATTATTACTATTATTATTACTGTTATTGTTATTATTATTGTTACTGTTATTATTATTACTGTTAATGTTACTATTATTACTGTTATTATTACTGTTATTGTCATTATTACTGTTATTACTATTAGTATTATTATGGTTACTGTTATTATTATTACTGTTATTGTTACTGTTATTATTATTTTTATTGTTATTGTTACTGTTATTATTATCAACTGCCAATTATTAGCGGACCGGAGTTCCACTGTGGCGACCCCTAACCGGGAAAAGCTGAAAGACAAACAAACAAAACTGTTAATGTTATTATTATTACTGTTAGTGTTACTGTTATTATTATTATTATTATTACTGTTATTGTTACTGTTATTATTATTATTATTATTGCTGTTATTACTGTTATTGTCATTATTATTACTGTTATTGTTACTGTTATTAGTATTATTACTGTTATTGTTACTGTTATTATTATTATTATTATTATTATTACTGTTATTATTACTGTTATTGTCATTATTATTACTGTTATTGTTACTGTTATTAGTATAATTACTGTTATTGTTACTGTTATTATTATTACTGTTAATGTTACTATTATTACTGTTATTGTTACTGTTATTATTATTATTACTGTTATTGTTACTGTTATTATTATTATTACTGTTAATGTTACTATTATTACTGTTATTGTTACTGTTATTATTATTACTGTTAATGTTACTATTATTACTGTAATTGTTACTGTTATTATTATTATTACTGTTATTGTTACTGTTACTGTCATTATTATTACTGTTATTGTTACTATTAGTATTATTACTGTTATTGTTAGTTATTGTTATTATTATAACTGTTATTGTTATTTTGTTGTGGAGCTTTGATCCTGAGGTCTCCGCTGAAAATGGGCCACAAGCCCAGTGGACCAACCCAGTTAACAAAGACAAAATAAATAAATAAAATAAAAATATAGTTAGGATCCTAGGTACTTGGGTCAATAGCTCCCCTCATGTTTGACTATCATGTGACAGCAGTTGTCAGGAAATCCTTTTTAGCACAGCAAATTGACAAAGGAATGTCATCAAGGTCTAAAGAGGTAATCACTCCCTGATACTCAGCATTGATAAAGTCTGTTATCAAGTATAACCCCCCGAAAAGTATCTCACTAAACATATCAATCAGATATGCCCCAAAAGTTCCCAACCAAAAAAGATTGCCTAAAGTCCCTGAGCAACCAAGAGAAAGGCTGGAAGCACTATCCCTTTTGTCACTGTTTTATAGACTTTTGAGGGGATATCAATGTCTTACTATGCCATTAGAGGTCTGATTGTCTTCAATGCAATTAGAGCCCCGATTGTCCTCAATGCCTTTAGAGGCTCAATTGTCCTCAACTTCCTGTTTCTCTGCTAGTCCTATATCTCCACCAGTACTAGAACCACAGACCTAAATATTTACCAATAGATAAATAAAAGAAGATATTGGGGCAGGTTTATAACGTGGCACCACTCAAACCTCTAGAATAAACTTCCCCTGCCTGTTAAGCAGTGTGACTCACTATCTTCCTTTAAACAAACTACATGAGTAGATGGGATGACAAGGATTGACTTGTACTGGCAAGGTGAAGATAGTCATGAGATTAGCAGCCTTGAAATATCTATGAATCTATAATTTAAGCAATGTACTTTGCCTCACTGCAAAATAAAACTAACTTTAGATATGCCCTTTGCTATTTTTAACTAAGTTCCTTTCCCAGAGATTATAATAACCTTTTAGTATAGCTTCTCATTGAGCACTTTGTTTAAAGTAAAGCACTGACTGTGCTAGAAGTATCGTAAGGACAAGTGTGTGCTAAATGTGACTCGCACTAGTTCTCAGGAATTTCAAGGCAATTGAGTGTTGTCAATTTATGTATTGCCAGTACCTACATGCAGGCCTTATCCACTTTCCGTAAGAGAACTAGGCCATTACCTTGTGGGGTAAATGTAGGTATACTCATCCACTCATCTAAGTCACATTTAAAGGATGACGTATCTATTTCACTGTTTAACCTGGGCAGTCAGATTGTTTCAGAGGTGGGAGGAGGGGTGCTGCATTACAAATCTGTCTCTACAGTGCATTTTATTTACCTACTAATGAAGATTTGGATCCCTTCTCCTAGTATTTGTGGCACTACTAAACTTGTAGAGATCCAGAGCAACTAATTCTCTACTGCCATGGAAGGCAAGGCACAGACCACCCATCAAAAGTCTACAAGAGACTGAATAAAAGAACAGCACTTCCAAATTATCTTGTTTTTAAGTATATAAGTTTCTGAGTCAGAAACCACTGAGGACCTTTCTAGTTGTTATGACTAATAAGTTACATCCCAAAGAGGAAGACGTACTTAATATCTGGTCTAAACAAATCTGAGTATAAGGGAAAAAGAACTCCTCTTCTTCCTTTTACTCAGTGCACCTACCTACCAAGGACTTCTCTGTACCAAGTAGAAGGATTTTATGACAACTGTTGTCACTTGATGAATGAAAGAGAGAGGTTTATCAATCCCTGTTCTATGGTCCCTAACTGTGTTTTCATTTTCTAGTGGGGTACTGTCTATACTGTATGATGAAGGGAGGGGTGGTCTGCAAATGTTACAATATTACAGTTTATTTTGCATTTAATTTGAACCCCATTTTCACTACACCAGGTATTACAAGTGTAAATTCTTGTTGAAAGGTGTAAGTATCAAACAGGGATTTGATAATAACTCACAGTTTGCAGTCATCTGTAAGTAAACCAGCGGTCCTCATTCCCAGTCTGAAGTTTCGATGAGCAAATGTTGAAAAGGAAGACTCCCAAAACATAGCTGTAAGGGACACCACTGGTTGCCTTTGTACTTTCTAATCAGGTGCCTGCGACTTGTACTATACGGGGTCTGTCTCAGTCCATTTTAGCACACAGGGACTTATTTTTTTAAGCATTTAGCTTATTTACAGTACCTCCATGGGATATAGTGTTGAATGCCTTGAGCAAGTCAAGATACACCATCTGAACAGCATAATCACAATCAACAACCTCTGTGACGCCATCAAAAAAGATAGCCATATTCATTAGGTAGTCGCTTTCTTAGACAAAGCCAAACTGGGGAGTTAAACGTAATATGATTTTTGATATTGTAGTTTATGAGGTCATTTAAAATGTGTTCCATGGCTTTGAAGCACAGTTTGAGGGTGTTTTTGCAAAAGATTGTAAGTCCCAAGCAGTATGGCCATTTTGAAATGTGTATTCAATCCTCTTCTTGTTGCCTTGATAGTATGTGTGCGTTATTTTTATATGAAATAAAATCAATTATCATCAACCTGCTCATTCCCTATTTTCTACGCTGGTTGAATGTTGTCTCACCTGTCTCAATCTCTGTCATTTCAGTGCAAATCTCCTACCTCCTTCAACAGTCATGCCTGACACTCACAAGTCTTGTCTCACACAATCCATTCATCTCATTTCTGGATGCCCTTGTTTTCTCTAGCCTTCTTCCCGTCTCTACCACATCTTTTCACTGATTCAACTTCTGTTTTCCTGCACTTGTATCCAAACTACCATAATCAGTTCACTTTAACCTTTTTTGCAATTTCATCTTTGGCTTCTGCTTTGATGTAATCATTTCTTTGTCTGCCCCACAGTTTGTATATTACCATCCATCTCTAGCTTCCTCAGCTGCTCAGAATTCACTGCCCAGGGTTTTGTATCGTACAGTAGTACTGGCCGCACCATGATTGCATCTGTATCCTCACTGCCCAGGGTTTTGTACCACAGAGTAGTACTGGGCACATCATGGTTGCTGCACTATCATCACTGCCCAGGGTTATGCACCGTACAGAGGTAATGGTCGCACGCTGATGGTCCTCTACCCTCACTGCCCAGGGATTTCTACTGTATAGTAGTACTGGTCACACCACTGTTGCTGCTTCTATCCTCACTGCCCAGGATTTTGTACCGTACAGTAAAACTGGTCACACCACTGTTTCTGCTCTATCCACACTACCCAGGGTTTTGTACCGTACAGTAGTACTGGTCACACCACTGTTGCTGCACTATCCTCAATGCCCTGGGTTTTCTACAGTACAGTATTACTGGTCACACCTCTCTTGCTGCTCTATCCTTACTGCCCAGGGTTTATTCCCATACATTAGTACTGGTCACACCACTGTTTTTGCTCTATCCTCACTGCCTAGGGTATTGTACCATACAGTAGTACTGGTCGCACCACTGTTGCTGCTCTATCCTCATAGCCAAGGGTTTTGTACTGTACAGTAGTACTGGTCACATTCCTGTCACTGCTCTATCCTCACTGCCCAGGGTTTTGGACCATATAGTAGTACTGGTCACACTACTGTAGCTTCTCTATCCTCACTGTCCAGGGTTTTGTACAATAAAGTAGTACTGGTCACAGCACTGTTGCTGCTCTATCCTCACTGCCCATGATTTTGTACTGTACAGTAGTACTGGTCACATTCCTGTCACTGCTCTATCCTCACTGCCCAGGGTTTTGGACCATATAGTAGTACTGGTCACACTACTGTAGCTTCTCTATCCTCACTGTCCAGGGTTTTGTACAATAAAGTAGTACTGGTCACAGCACTGTTGCTGCTCTATCCTCACTGCCCATGATTTTGTACTGTACAGTAGTACTGGTCACAGCACTGTTGCTGCTCTATCCTCACTGCCCAGGGTTTTGTACCATACAGTAGGACTGGACACCACTGTTGCTGCTCTGTCCTCACTGCCCTGGATTTTAGGTTCATAGGTTCATACTAGGTTATCTGCCCTAGGGCATTTATAAGCCTAGCCAGAGTGTGTTTGACTTTCGCCACCCATTTTAAATGAATTTTGTTATGCCCTTTTTCGAGGTTAGTATACTGTGCCTCTGTCTAACAGTGACACAGAAGTGATACCCGGGGTAAACCTACGATCTCCCATCCACTCATCAAGATTCCTCTTGAAGAGAGTCAGTGAGGGACTCTGCCTAACCTGGACTGGGATTTTATTCCAGAGTGAAGGGAGCCCCTAGGTTATGAATCTGTCCCTCCAGCATGTCCTATTTATTTCAGTGCTGAGGTTCAAGTCTCTCGAGCACGTAGCTTGATGGGATTTGGATTTTCTGAGGTGCAGCATGTCCATTAATTCCGGGTTGGACATGGCTTTATACGTCAGGCACAGATTGCCTCTGAGCAGGCAGTATGCCACTGAGTAGAGCTGGAGTTTCTTTAACCGGGCAGCATATGGCATCTGTTTGAGCCCTTTGATCCTCTTGGTGAGGTACTTTGGGGTCTTTCCAGTTGCTGCAGGTGTCTGGTAAGGTACATCCCAAAAGGGGCATTGTACTCAATTATGGGCCTGATGAGGGATGAGTAAAGAGGCACAATGACCTCCCCTGATCTAGATGTGAATCCCTTCATGATTAGGTGGGCTATAGAAAATGTTTTTCTAACCACTTTGGCCACGTGGTTTTCAAATGAGAGATTGCTATCAACTTGGGTCCCCAGGTCCCTAATTACTTCTTCCGTACTTAATGGATTACCACCTATGTGGTAATTTGTGGGCACTTTGTTTTTACCAAAGGGGATGACTATACACTTTTTGGCATTTAGCTTGAGGCCATGGCTCTGGCACCAGTTGTCTGTTTCTATAAGGCCCTTTTGTAGGATGCTTGTGTCGGCTGGAGAGTCGATTATGGTGCCTAGTTTGCAATCATCTGTGAACTTGGTCAGCCACAGTCCTTCCGTGTTGGCCTGTACCTCCGAGAAATATATACCAAACAAGAGAGGTCCCAGGACTGAGCCTTATGGGATGCCACTTGTAACTGGTTTGGAGTCTGACATGGCTCCAGCAATTCTAACCATGTGGGTTCTGTCCTTCAGCCAGTTTGCAACCCATCTAGTGACATAGGGGTTTATATTTAAGCTGGTGAGTTTATCTATAATGCCCGAGTGGGGTATTGTATCGAAGGCTTTTGCGAGGTCCAGGTAGGCTGTGGGGACCACCTTTCCCTCGTCAATAGCCTTGGTGACTGTTTCAAAGAAATCAACCAGGTTTAAGAGGCAGGATCTGCCCTTAACAAAGCTGAACTGGGTAGGATCCAGTGTCTGTAGGTCCCCAATATCTTTATTTATGAGGTCCATGATGATTCTTTCCATAGCTTTGCAGACCAAGCTATTCAGGCTTATGGGGCGATAGTTTCCAGGATCCATTGAGGCACCACCTTTGTGGAGAGGGACCACTGTTGCTGTACGCCACTGTTTGGGTACATATCCTGTAGTAAGGCTGAGATTGAACAGTAGTTTTATGTTTGGGTTTAGCTCTTCTTGGAGTTCATGTAGGATGCAGCCCCGGGACACCGTCTGGTCCCATTGATGCTGTGTTTTTTGCTTTGGAGAGGGCGGCTCTTACCTGAGTATCTGAGATGTCAGGGGGGCAGCACTCTGCTGGGATAGATATTTGCCCTTTGGTGGGGGGGGGAGTTTGCGCTGAACCTGTCAGCTAGGATGTTGGCAATGTCTGTGGGTTCGGTGTATTTTTTGTCATTTTGGACTAATTCTGAGCATATCTGGGAATTCCCACCCAGGTTCCTAACATAAATAAAGAAAGCCTTGTGATTATCCTTAGTGTCCTGTGCAATTTTTCTCTCGAAGCTGGCCTTAGACGATTTTATGAGTGCCCGTAGTTTTTTGCTAATACTGATCAGAGATGCCTTCCCTTTTTGGGATTTTGCTCTATCATGTAGTAGCTTCCTCATTCTATTGTATAGTTTGTTTATGGCTGGGGTCCACCAGACAGGACGCCTGCCTTTGGAGGATTGGGTCTTGGTTTTATTTGGGATTGCATGATCCATGCATTCCTGAAGGTGTTCATAGAATGCGTTTATAAAGGACTCTGCGGTCTGGGCCATATTTTCCACAGGCCCGGGGGCTTTGAAGGATTCCATCTCAGTTTTGAGGAGTGTGAAATTTGCTTTAGAGAAGTTTTTCACTGTGGTTTTCTGGGCAGCGGGTGGGGTCGGGATGTGAATATCCAGTGAGATTAGTTTATGGTCTGATCTTACCAGTGAGGGATACACTTCTGGTCTGGAGCATAGAGCCCCCATGTTGGTGATGATCAGGTCCAGTATGTTTTCCCCTCTTGTTGGAATGGTAAAAAGTTGTTCCGTAGCATTTGAGTTTATAAATTCTAGGAACCTTTGGGCTAGGGTGCTGGAGCTAGAGTAATGCTCCCAGTCTATGTTTGGGTAGTAGAAGTTGCCCAATATAATGGAGTTTAGAGAGAACTTCATATTTTCCAGTGTTTTCAGGAAGGCCGAGTGGGGTTCCTGGGTTTGGGAGGGTGGTCTGTAGCAGGCTATAAACTGGAAGGCAGTTTTACCCACTGTTAGTTGCACATGGATAGTCTCTGATGCTTTGTGCTGTGCCACCAACCTGGAGGTGTGGGTATCTTTGACAAATATTGATACCCCCCCTCCTTTTGTGGTTCGGTCCAAATTTTGGGGCCGAAAAGCATGGTATGAGGTATAACCTGGTAGTGCTGGGGTGCTCTCGGGAGCCTTGAACCAGGTTTCTGTTACTGCACAGATATTGATGTTCTCCATGCTAAGGAGAGTTTCAAGTGCATGCATCTTGAGGTTTAGACTTCTGGAGTTGAGTAGCATTACTCTTAGTTTCTTATCCCTTGTGATACCTATGGAGGTGGGTTTGTCTTTTGAGCCTTGCCTAAAAAAGGCACTATGGGGGTGGCAAGAGCCTTTGCCAATATCCGAAATCCCAGGGGTGACAGGTGCAAGCCATCCCTAGCGAAGCATCGTGGCTTGTCGAGCATGTCATCCCAGTCTGACAGGCATTGAATGACACCAATACTTAAGCCAATTGTTGAAATTGATCATCTTGTCTTCATATTGTGGCATCATTCTTGGTGAGGGTAAGATGCTACTCAAGGTCAGGGTCATACCGGCCTGGGCTACATGCCCAGAGAGCTCCTCTATGTCTCTTTTCATGTAGTCCAGGGAGGTACATCTCAGGTCATTCACACCAGCATGGACAATGACTGAGTCATATTTGTACTTGCCTTGGAGTGACCTGAGTGCTTGTGTTATGTGACGGACCCTAGCACCTGACAGCAGCTCACCGTGACCTTCTTCTTGTTCAGCCTGGTGAGCGGGACGTCAGTGTGCCTGACGATAGAGTCACCTATTACAAGTGTATCAGGTGTGTTGTTTAGCCTTAAGGGCTGTGACTGTTTGGCACACTGGCTTTGGGAGCTATGTGTTGCACGTGTTTTGTTTTGGGGTAGTGGTTGCTTGGGTGTCTACTTTGGAGGTCTCTGCTGCTTAGGCAGATTTTTATTTAGAGCCTCCGAGTATGTTTTTGTGTGTTTATGTGTTTAGTTTGCTGTCGTGGTAGGTCTATGTGAGACTGGAATTGTAGTGAGTGTGGTTTCCTTCTCCTCCTGACTGGTTACGCCAGTACTGAGTTGAGAGAGCTTAGCCTCCAGTTTGGCTATATGGTTGCATCTCTCACATGTGTTGGAATTTGTTGGGAGGAGGAGAGGGTTGTCTGTGTACATGAGGCAGTTGTAACATTGCCTCAAGATTCCCAGATTCACCAGCTGGACCGGAGAGGAGATTGACAACTGACCTTTGGACATGCTAGAATAGTATTGGGAATTCCTTTATAATTGAAAAAAAGGGCCAATGGGGAACAAGGTACTCAAGGGGAGTTTGTGAGGGTGTAGTGCTTTTAATTTTTTAGTGCTGACTTATATAATTGCTTTAGTGAGCAAGTGCCAGACTTTACAGTAGGAATAGGGTGTTTATTATGAGAACTAGATCAGTTCTAAGGGAAAAAGTGAAGAGCAGACTTTGTGGAGCCGAGAATGGTTTAAACACAATTAAGAGGAGCTGCCCGATACTGCGCTATGTGCAAAATTGCGCAAAGCCGCGCCAAAGCGGGTTTTATACAGGGGGACTTGAAAGAGCTAGAAATTAACCCAAAACGGCCAATAGACTACCAGATTCTTGTGTTGGGAACACTCCTCCAGGGATAGATAGGCTGCTCTAAGCTCCCCACTGCCACTGGTGAACAAAGAAGCCTCCCTTTATCCAAGAAAGGAAATGGGCAACACAGGAACTTTCCAAAAGTCCAGAATACAGCAAATCCTGTATTTGGACTACTCCAGGTCAGGAAAGATGGGAAACAAGGATACTTTCTTTGTTTTTTTTTCCTTTTTGCAACAAACAGCAGGAAAATGCAATAAATATGTAACACAGGCTAGCGCACTTGAGTGTGTAGCCTCAACAGGTATATGCAACAAACAGGACAAACTTTAAAAGTGCAGGTGCAAAAACAACTTTAAACAGTTTAAAACAGTTCAAGAAGCAGAAATACTTGCAGTTTAGCTAGATCGGACAGTCGCCCAGGTAGTATCATGAAAAAAAAACACTTTTATCAGGTTAGCAGTCGCTCTTTTAGCCTCTCTGCTGCTAGCACCACTCTGCAGGACCACAAGGAGCTTGACTGAGTAGTAACAAGTGCAAAAACCGCGCCAAAGCGGGTTTTATACAGGAGGACTTGAAAGAGCTAGAAATTGGCCCAAAACGGCCAATAGACTACCAGATTCTTGTGCTGGGAACACTCCTCCAGGGATAGATAGGCTGCTCTAAGCTCCCCACTGCCACTAGTGAACAAAGAAGCCTCCCTTTATCCAAGAAAGGAAATGGGCAACACAGGAACTTTCCAAAAGTCCAGAATACAGCAAAGCCTGTATTTGGACTACTTTAGGTCAGGAAAGATGGGAAACAAGGATAATTTTTTTTTTCTTTTTTGCAACAAACAGCAGGAAAATGCAATAAATATGTAACACAGGCTAGCGCACTTGAGTGTGTAGCCTCAACAGGTAAATGCAATAAACAGGACAAACTTTAAAAGTGCAGGTGCAATAACAACTTTAAACAGTTTAAAAAAGTTCAAGAAGCATAAATGCTTGCAGTTTAGCTAGATCGGACAGTCGCCCAGGTAGTAGCAGGAAAAAAAAAAACACTTTTATCAGGTTAGCAGTCGCTCTTTTAGCCTCTCTGCTGCTAGCACCACTCTGTAGGACCAAGAGGAGCTTGGCTGAGTAGTAACAAGCGCAAAAACTGCGCCAAAGCGTGTTTTATACAGGGGGACTTGAAAGAGCTAGAAATTGGCCAAAAACGGGCAATAGACTACCAGATTCTTGTGTTGGGAACACTCCTCCAGGGATAGAAGTACTGGTTGCACCACTGTAGCTGCTCTATCCTCGCTGCCCAGGATTTTGTACCGTACAGTAGAACTGGTCACACCACTGTTGCTGCTCTATCCTCACTGTCCAGGGTTTTGTACAATAAAGTGGTACTGGTCACACCGCTGTTGCTGCTCTATCTTCACTACCCAGCGTTTTGAACCATACAGCAGGACTGGTCACACCACTGTTCCTGCTTTACCATTTACTGCTCAGGGTTTTGTACCATACAGTAATACTGGTCATATCCCTGTCGCTGCTCTATCCTCACTGCCGAGGGTGTTCTACCATGCAGTAGTACTGGTCACACCACTTTTCTGCTCTATCCTCACTGCCCAGGGTTTTGTACTGTACAGTAGTACTGGTCGCACCACTGTTGCTGCTCAATCCTTACTGCCCAGGATTTTTTATCATACAGTAGTACTGGTCACACCACCATTGTTGCTGCTCTATCCTTACTGCCCAGGATTTTGTACCATTCAGTAGTACTGGTCACACCACTGTTGCTGATTTACCCTCACGTCCCAGGATTTTTTATTGTACATTAGTACTGGTCACACCACTGTTGCTGCTGTATCCTCACTGTCCAGGGTTTTGTACCATACAGTAGTACTGGTCACACCACTGTTACTGCTCTACCCTCACTGCCCAGGGTTTTGTACTGTGCAGTAGTACTGGTCACACCACTGTTGCTGCTCTATCCTCGCTTCCCAGGATTTTGTACAGTACAGTAGTACTGGTCACACCACTGTTGCTGCTCTATCCTCACTGCCCAGGATTTTGTACTGTACAATATTACTGGTCACAACACTGTTGCTGCTCTATCCTTACTGCCCAGAGTTTTGTACCATACAGTAGTACTGGTCACACCACTGTTGCTACTCTCTCCTCACTGCCCAGGATTTTGTACCATACAGTAGGGCTGGACACCTCTGTTGCTGCTCTGTCCTCACTGCCCTGGATTTTCCCCGTGGGCCCATTGGCCGGGGAGACAAAAAACTCCAAATTTTTTTTAAACCCTAGGGAAAGTTTTAAAAGGGTTGCCACCTTCCCCTTTTTCCCCAGGTGAACCCCCCCTTCCCACGTCCGGGTTTTTACTGGGGTTTGGTAAAACCCGTTCTTCATTCCTCCCGGTTTTCCCCCTTTTTCCCGGTTTCCCCTTTTTTTCCCCTTTACCCATTTTTTTTTTTGGGGTAACTTCCCCCTTTCCCCCCCTTTTTGGGGTTTTTAATTTTTCTTCCCCCTTTTTTCCCTCCATTTTCCCCCGGGGTTTTGCCCCATTTGGGTCCCCCTTTCCCTTTTTACGCCCGGGATTTTTTTCCCAAAGGGGTCCCCCTTTCTCCCCTTTTTTCCTTTTTAAAACTTTGGCCCCACTTTCTGTTTTCCCCCAGGGTTTTTTGTCAATTGGGTAACCCCTTTTGGCCCCATTTTCCCCCGGGTTTTGTCCAAAAAACCCACTTTTTCCCCCTTTTTCCCGATTGGGTACCCCATTTCTGTCACCCTTTGGTTTTTACGCAGATTTGGGAAACCCCACTGTTCTGTCTATCCCCCTCCCGGGATTTTGTACTAAATTTGGCCCCTTTTCCCCCTTTTGCCCTTTTTTTTTCCCAAACGGGTCCCCCCCTTTTTTCCCCTTTTCCCCCAAAATTTTGTCCCAAAAAACCCCCCCCTTTCCTCCCCTTTTTCCATACAGGGGTTTCCCCCTTTTTGGCTCCCCTCCTGCCCTTTTTCCCCCAAAGGTCGGGTCAACAATTTTTCCACCTTGCGTTTTTCATTTTTTGGGTACCATGTGCTGTCATCCTCCCCCCCTTTTTTTCAAAAGGTTTTGTCCACCATGTCTGTCCCCCTTCCCCTTTTTTTCCAAAGGGTTCTTTAAAATTTTGTGCTCACCTCTCCCCCTTTTGTAAAATTGTACTGTACATTGTTGTCCCCTACTGCCTTTTTCCCTTTTCATAGTATGGTTTCCCAATGTTGCTCTTCCTCACTGAGGGTTTTTTTTCCATTTAAGGGTAGTCTGTCACCCACTGGGGTTTTTCCCTTTTGGGTTTTACCGGTGTCTTCCCCCCGGGGTTTTTTTAAAAAATTTTTTAAATTTTGTGTTCTTCCCACTGCGGGTTTTGCCCAAAAATTTTTCCACCTTTTCCCACCCCGGGGTTTTGTACCCCCAATTTTCCCTTTTTCTTACCCCCCCATTTTTCTCTATCTTACCCGTTTGTTCCCCCTAACTGCCCAGTTTTTCTACTTAACGGGCCAATTTCTCTTATTACCCCAGTTTTTCCATTTTACACCATTTGCGTCTATCCTCCCCCGGGGGTTTTTTACCTCATGTCGGAAAGTTGCTTTCATTATCCAGGTTTTTCCAAATTATTCCCCAGTTCTTTTCTTTTCACTTGGGGTTTGACCAAAAGGTTCCCCCTGGTTTTTACCTCATATTTTTGGGCCCAGTATGCCCATTTTCTGCCATTTTCCCGGTTTTGCCCCATATCTGTCCACATGCTTTTTACCCAGATTTACAAGTCTGAAACCTACCCAGGGTTTTACCATAAGTAAAGGGTTCATACTTGGCTCCCAAACTGCTTTACATTTAAATTTTGCCACAGTTCTTCCTCCCGGGCTACCATTTGGCCAAATGTTGTGTACCCATCCAGGGTTTTGTACCATACAGAAGTTCTGGTCACATCCATGTTGCTGCTCTGTCCTCACTTCTCAGGGTTTTGTAACATACAGTAGCACTGGTCACACCACTGTTGCTGCTCTATCCTCAATTCTCAGGGTTTTGTACCATACAGTAACACTGGTCACACCACTGTTGCTGCTCTATCCTCACTGCTGAGGGTTTTGTACTGTACAGTACTACTGGTCACACCACTGTTGCTGCTCTATCCTCACTGCCTAGGGTTTTGTACAATATAGTAGTACTGGTCACACCACTGTTGCTGCTTTACTTTCACTACCCAGGGTTTTGTACTGTACATTGATACTGGTCAAACCACTGTTGCTGCTCCATCCTCACTGCCCATGATTTTGTACGACACAGCAGTATTGTTCACACCACTGTTGTGTCTCTATCCTTGTTTCACAGGGTTTTGTACCATACAGTAGTTCTGGTCACATCCCTGTCGCTGCTCTATCCTCACTGCCCAGGGTTTTGTACCATACGGTAGTACTGGTCACACCACTGTTGCTGCTGTATCCTCACTGCCCAGGATTTTGTACTGTACAGTAGTACTGGTCACACAACTGTTGCTGCTCTACTCTCACTGTCCAGGGTTTTGTACCATGCAGTAGTACTGGTCACACCACTGTTGCTGTTCTATCATCACTGCCCAGGGTTTTGTACCATACAGTTGAACTGGTCAACCCACTGTTGCTGCTCTATCCTGACGGCCAAGGGTTTTGTACCATACAGTAGTACTGGTCACACCACTGTTGCTGATCTATCCTTGCTGCCAGGGTTTTGTACCATACAGCAGTACTGGTCACACCACAGTTGCTGCACTATCCTCAGTGCCCAGGGCTTTGTACCTCAAAGTAGTTCTGGTCACACCACAGTTGCTGCACTATCCTCACTGCCCAGGGTTTTGTACCATACAGTAGTACTGGTTACACCACTGTTGCTGCTCTATCCTCACTGTCCATGGTTTTGTAACATACAGTAGAACTGGTCGCACCACTGTTGCTGCTCTATACTCACTGCCCAGGGTTTTGTACCATACAGTAGTACTGGTCACACCACTGTTGCTGCTCTACCCTCACTGCCCAGGATTTTGTACCGCACAGTAGTACTAGCTACACAACTTTTGCTGCTCTATCCTTACTACCCAGGGTTTTGTACTGTACAGTAGTGCTGGTCACACCACTGTGTCTGCTCTATCCTCACTGCCCAGGATTTTGTACCGTACAGTAGTACTGGTCACATCCCTGTCGCTGCTCTATCCTTACTGCCCAGGATTTTGTACCGTACAGTAGATCTGGTCAAACCACTGTTGCTGCTGTATCCTCACTTCCCAGGGATTTGTACCGTATAGTAGTACTGGTCACACCACTGTTGCTGCTCTATCCTCACTGCCCAAAGTTTTGTACCATACAGTAGTACTGGTCACACCACTATTGCTGCACTATCCTCATTGCCCAAGGATTTGTACCATACAGTAGTTCAGGTCACATCCCTGTCACTGCTTTATCCTCACTGCCCAGGGTTTTGTACTGTACAGTAGTGCTGGTCACACAACTGTTTCTGCTCTATCCTCACTGCCCAGTGTTTTGTACTGTTCAGTAGTACTTGTCACACCACTGTTACTGCTGTATCCTCACTGCCAGGGTTTTGTACCACACAGCAGTACTGGTAACACCACTGTTACTGTTTTACCATTCACTGCTGAGGGTGTGTACCATACAGTAATACTGGTCACATGCCTGTCGCTGCTCTGTTCTCACTGCCCAAGGTTTTGTACCATATAGTAATACTGGTCACATCCCTGTCGCTACCCTATCCTCATTGCCCGGGGTTTTGTATTGTACATTAATACTGATCGCACCGCTGTTGCTGCTTTATCCTCACTGCCCAGGGTTTTGTACCATACACTACTACTGGTCACACCACATTTGCTGCTCTATCCTCACTGCCCAGGATTTTGTACTGTGCAGTAGTAATGGTCACACCACTGTTGTTGCTCTATCCTCACTGTCAAGGGTTTTTACCATATAGTAATACTGGTCACATCCCTGTTGCTGCTCTATCCTCACTGCCCAGGATTGTGTTCCATACAGTAATATCGGTCACACCACTGTTGCTGCCCTATCCTCACTGCCCAGGGTTTTGTACCATATAGTTGTACTGGTCACACCACTATTGCTGCTCTATCCTCACTGCCCATGATTTTGTACCGTACAGTAGTACTGGTCACACCACTGTTGCTGTTCCATCTTCACTGTCCAGGGTTTTGCACCATACAGTAGTACGGGTCACACCACTGTTGCGGCACTATCCTCACTGCCCAGGGTTTTGTACCACAGAGTAGTACTGGTCACATCCCTGTCCCTGCTCTATCCTCTCTACCCAGGGATTTCTACTGTGCATTAGTACTGGTCACACCACAGTTGCTGCACTATCGTCACTGCCCAGAGTTTTGTACTGTACAGTAGTACTGGTTGCACCACCACTTTTGGTGATCTATCCTCACTGCCCAGGATTTTGTACCATACATTAGTACTGGTCACACCACGGTTGCTGCTCTATCCCCACCGTCCAAGAATTTGTACCACATAGTAGTAATGGTCACACCACTGTTGCTGTTCTATCTTCACTGCCCAGGGTTTTGTACCATACATTAGTACTGGTCACACCACTGTTGCTGCTCTATCCCCACTGTCCAAGGATTTGTACCACATAGTAGTAATGGTCACACCACTGTTGCTGTTCTATCTTCACTGCCCAGGGTTTTGTACCATACATTAGTACTGGTCACACCACTGTCGCTGCTGTATCCTCACTGCGCAGGGTTTTGTACCATAAAGTAATACTGGTTGCACCACTGTTGCTGCTCTTTCCTCAATGCCCAGGGTTTTGTACCATACAGTAATACTGGTTGCACCACTTTTGCTGCTCTATCATTGCTGCCAGGGTTTTGTACCATACAGCAGTACTGGTCACACCACTGCTGTTGCTGCTCTATCGTTGCTGCCCAGGGTTTTGTACCATATAGCAGTACAGGTCACACCACTGTTTCTGCTTTACCATTCACTGCTCAGTGTTTTGTACCATACAGTAATACTGGGCACATCCCTGTCGCTGCTCTATCCTCACTGCCCAGGGTTTTGTACCATGCAGTAGTGCTGGTCACACCACTGTTGCTGCTCTATCCTCACTGCCTATGATTTTGTACAGTACAATACTGGTCACATCACTGTTGCTGTTCTATCTTCACTGTACAGGGTTTTTCACCATTCAGTAGTACGGGTCACACCACTGTTTCTGCTCTATCCTCACTGCCCAGGGTTTTGTACCACAGAGTAGTACTGGTCACATCCCTGCCCTGCTCTATCCTCTCTGCCCAGGGATTTGTACCATAGAGCAGTACTGGTAACACCACTGTTCCTGCTTTACTGTTCACTGCTCAGGGTTTTGTACCATACAGTAATACTGGTCAAATCCCTCTCGCTGCCCTATCCTCATTGCCCAGGGTTTTGTATTGTACATTAATACTGGTCACACCGCTGTTGCTGCTCTATCGTCACTGCCCAGTGTTTTGTACCATACACTACTACTGGTCACACCACATTTGCTGCTCTATCCTCACTGCCCAGGATTTTGTGCCGTACGGTAGTAATGGTCACACCACTGTTGTTGCTCTATCCTCACTGCCCAGGATTTTGTACCGCACAGTAGTACTAGTCACACAACTTTTGCTGCTCTATCCTTACTACCCAGGGTTTTGTACTGTACAGTAGTGCCGGTCACACCACTGTGTCTGCTCTATCCTCACTGCCCAGGATTTTGTACCGTACAGTAGTACTGGTCACATCCCTGTTGCTGCTCTATCCTTACTGCCCAGGATTTTGTACCGTACAGTAGATCTGGTCACACCACTGTTGCTGCTGTATCCTCACTTCCCAGGGATTTGTACCATACAGTAGTACTGGTTACACCACTGTTGCTGCTCTACCCTCACTGCCCAAAGTTTTGTACCATACAGTAGTACTGGTCACACCACTGTTGCTGCTCTATCCTCATTGCCCAAGGATTTGTACCATACAGTAGTTCTGGTCACATCCCTGTCACTGCCTTATCCTCACTGCCCAGGGTTTTGTACTGTACAGTAGCGCTGGTCACACAACTGTTTCTGCTCTATTCTCACTGCCCAGTGTTTTGTACTGTTCAGTAGTACTGGTCACACCACTGTTGCTGCTCTATCCTCACTGCCCGCGGTTTTGTACCATATAGTTGTACTGGTCACACCACTGTTGCTGCTCTATCCTCACTGCCCATGATTTTGTACTGTACAGTAGTACTGGTCACACCACTGTTGCTGCTGTATCCTCACTGCCCAGGGTTTTGTACCATACAGTAATACTGTTCACACCACTGTTGCTGCTCTATCCTTGCTGCCAGGGTTTTGTACCATACAGCATTACTGGTTGCACCACTGCTGTTGCTGCTCTATTGTTACTGCCCAGGGTTTTGTACCATATAGCAGTACAGGTCACACCACTGTTCCTGCTTTACCATTCACTGCTCAGTGTTTTGTACCATACAGTAATACTGGGCACATCCCTGTCGCTGCTCTATCCTCACTGCCCAGGGTTTTGTACAGTACAGTAGTACTGGTCACACCACTGTTGCTGTTCTATCTTCACTGTCCAGGATTTTGCACCATTCAGTAGTATGGGTCACACCACTGTTTCTGCTCTATCCTCACTGCCCAGGGTTTTGTACCATAGAGTAGTACTGGTCACATCCCTGCCCTGCTCTGTCCTCTCTGCCCAGGGATTTGTACCTTAGAGCAGTACTGGTAACACCACTGTTCCTGCTTTACCGTTCACTGCTCAAGGTTTTGTACCATACAGTAATACTGGTCACATCCCTCTCGCTGCCCTATCCTCATTGCCCAGGGTTTTGCATTGTACATTAATACTGGTCACACCACTGTTGCTGCTCTATCCTCACTGCCCAGGGTTTTGTACCATATAGTTGTACTGGTCACACCACTGTTGCTGCTCTATCCTCACTGCCCAGGATTTTGTACCGCACAGTAGTACTAGTCACACAACTTTTGCTGCTGTATCCTTACTACCCAGGGTTTTGTGCTGTACAGTAGTGCTGGTCACACCACTGTGTCTGCTCTATCCTCACTGCCCAGGACTTTGTACCGTACAGTAGTACTGGTCACATCCCTGTTGCTGCTCTATCCTTACTGCCCAGGATTTTGTACCGTACAGTAGATCTGGTCACACCACTGTTGCTGCTGTATCCTCACTTCCCAGGGATTTGCACCGTACAGTAGTACTGGTCACACCACTGTTGCTGCTCTATCCTTACTGCCCAAAGTTTTGTACCATACAGTAGTACTGGTCACACCACTGTTGCTGCTCTATCCTCATTGCCCAAGGATTTGTACCATACAGTAGTTCTGGTCACATTCCTGTCACTGCTTTATCCTCACTGCCCAGGGTTTTGTACTGTATAGTAGTGCTGGTCACACAACTGTTTCTGCTCTATCCTCACTGCCCAGTGTTTTGTATTGTTCAGTAGTACTGGTCACACCACTGTTACTGCTGTATCCTCACTGCCCAGGGTTTTGTACCACACAGCAGTACTGGTAACACCACTGTTACTGTTTTACCGTTCACTGCTGAGGGTGTGTACTATACAGTAATACTGGTCACATGCCTGTCGCTGCTCTGTCCTCACTGCCCAAGGTTTTGTACCATATAGTAATACTGGTGACATCCCTGTCACTGCCCTATCCTCATGCCCGGGGATTTGTATTGTACATTAATACTGATCACACTGCTGTTGCTGCTTTATCCTCACTGCCCAGGGTTTTGTACCATATACTACTACTGGTCACACCACATTTGCTGCTCTATCCTCACTGCCAGGATTTTGTACCATACAGTAGTAATGGTCACACCACTGTTGTTGCTCTATCCTCACTGTCAAGGGTTTTTACCATATAGTAATACTGGTCACATCCCTGTTGCTGCTCTATCCTCACTGCCCAGGATTTTGTTCCGTACAGTAGAACCGGTCACACCACTGTTGCTGCTCTATCCTCACTGCCCAGGGTTTTGTACCATATAGTGGTACTGGTCACACCACTATTGCTGCTCTATCCTCACTGCCCATGATTTTGTACCGCACAGTAGTACTGGTCACACCACTGTTGCTGTTCTATCTTCACTGTCCAGGGTTTTGCACCATACAGTAGTACAGGTCACACCACTGTTGCGGCACTATCCTCACTGCCCAGGGTTTTGTACCACAGAGTAGTACTGGTCACATCCCTGTCCCTGCTCTATCCTCTCTGCCCAGGGAGTTCTATCGTGCATTGTTACTGGTCACACCACAGTTGCTGCATTATCTTCACTGCCCAGAGTTTTGTACTGTACAGTAGTACTGGTTGCACCACCACTTTTGGTGCTCTATCCTCACTGCCCAGGATTTTGTACCGTACATTAGTACTGGTCACACCACTGTTGCTGCTCTATCCCCACCGTCCAAGAATTTGTACCACATAGTAGTAATGGTCACACCACTGTTGCTGTTCTATCTTCACTGCCCAGGGTTTTGTACCATACATTAGTACTGGTCACACCACTGTTGCTGCTCTATCCCCACTGTCCAAGGATTTGTACCACATAGTAGTAATGGTCACACCACTGTTGCTGTTCTATCTTCACTGCCCAGGGTTTTGTGCCATACATTAGTACTGGTCACACCACTGTTGCTGCTGTATCCTCACTGACCAGGGTTTGGTACCATACAGTAATACTGGTCACACCACTGTTGCTGCCCTATCCTCACTGCCCAGGGTTTTGTACCGTACAGTAATACTGGTCGCACCACTGTTGCTGCTCTATCCTCACTGTCCAGGGTTTTGTACCATAGAGTAGTACTGTTCACATCCCTGCCCTGCTCTATCCTCTCTGCCCAGGGATTTGTACCTTAGAGCAGTACTGGTAACACCACTGTTCCTGCTTTACCGTTCACTGCTCATGGTTTTGTACCATACAGTAATACTGGTCACATCCCTCTCACTGCCCTATCCTCATTGCCCAGGGTTTTGCATTGTACATTAATACTGGTCACACCACTGTTGCTGCTCTATCCTCACTGCACAGGGTTTTGTACCATATAGTTGTACTGGTCACACCACTGTTGCTGCTCTATCCTCACTGCCCAGGATTTTGTACCGCACAGTAGATCTGGTCACACCACTGTTGCTGCTGTATCCTCACTTCCCAGGGATTTGTACCGTACAGTAGTACTGGTCACACCACTGTTGCTGCTCTATCCTCACTGCCCAAAGTTTTGTACCATACAGTAGTACTGGTCACACCACTGTTGCTGCTCTATCCTCATTGCCCAAGGATTTGTACCATACAGTAGTTCTGGTCACATCCCTGTCACTGCTTTATCCTCACTGCCCAGGGTTTTGTACTGTATAGTAGTGCTGGTCACACAACTGTTTCTGCTCTATCCTCACTGCCCAGTGTTTTGTACTGTTCAGTAGTACTGGTCACACCACTGTTACTGCTGTATCCTCACTGCCAGGGTTTTGTACCACACAGCAGTACTGGTAACACCACTGTTACTGTTTTACCGTTCACTGCTGAGGGTGTGTACTATACAGTAATACTGGTGACATCCCTGTCGCTGCCCTATCCTCATTGCCCGGGGTTTTGTATTGTACATTAATACTGATCACACCGCTGTTGCTGCTTTATCCTCACTGCCCAGGGTTTTGTACCATACACTACTACTGGTCACACCACATTTGCTGCTCTATCCTCACTGCCCAGGATTTTGTACCATACAGTAGTAATGGTCACACCACTGTTGTTGCTCTATCCTCACTGTCAAGGGTTTTTACCATATAGTAATACTGGTCACATCCCTGTTGCTGCTCTATCCTCACTGCCCATGATTTTGTACCGTACAGTAGTACTGGTCACACCACTGTTGCTGTTCTATCTTCACTGTCCAGGGTTTTGCACCATACAGTAGTACGGGTCACACCACTGTTGCGGCACTATCCTCACTGCCCAGGGTTTTGTACCACAGAGTAGTACTGGTCACATCCCTGTCCCTGCTCTATCCTCTCTGCCCAGGGAGTTCTATCGTGCATTGTTACTGGTCACACCACAGTTGCTGCATTATCGTCACTGCCCAGAGTTTTGTACTGTACAGTAGTACTGGTTGCACCACCACTTTTGGTGCTCTATCCTCACTGCCCAGGATTTTGTACCGTACAGTAGTACTGGTCACACCACTGTTGCTGCTCTATCCCCACTGTCCAAGGATTTGTACCACATAGTAGTAATGGTCACACCACTGTTGCTGTTCTATCTTCACTGACCAGGGTTTTGTACCATACATTAGTACTGGTCACACCACTGTTGCTGCTGTATCCTCACTGCCCAGGGTTTGGTACCATACAATAATACTGGTCACACCACTGTTGCTGCTGTATCCTTACTGCCCAGGGTTTTGTACCGTACAGTAGTACTGGTCACACCACTGTTGCTGCTCTATCCTCACTGCCCAGGGTTTTGTACCGTACAGTAGTACTGGTCACACCACTGTTGCTGCTCTATCCTTGCTGCCAGGGTTTTGTACCATACAGCAGTACTGGTCGCACCACTGCTGTTGCTGCTCTATAGTTACTGCCCAGGGCTTTGTACCATATAGCAGTACAGGTCACACCACTGTTCCTACTTTACCATTCAATGCTCAGTGTTTTGTACCATACAGTAATACTGGGCACATCCCTGTCGCTGCTCTATCCTCACTGCCCAGGGTTTGTACCATGCAGTAGTACTGGTCACACCACTGTTGCTGCTCTATCCTCACAGCCCATGATTTTGTACCATACAGTAGTACTGGTCACACCACTGTTGCTGCTCTATCTTCACTGTCCAGGGTTTTGCACCATTCAGTAGTACGGGTCACACCACTGTTTCTGCTCAATCCTCACTGCCCAGGGTTTTGTACCATAGAGTAGTACTGGTCACATCCCTGCCCTGCTCTATCCTCTCTGCCCAGGGATTTGTACCATAGAGCAGTACTGGTAACACCACTGTTCCTGCTTTACCATTCACTGCTCAGGGTTTTGTACCATACAGTAATACTGGTCACATCCCTCTCGCTGCCCTATCCTCATTGCCCAGGGTTTTGTATTGTACATTAATACTGGTCACACCGCTGTTGCTGCTCTATCCTCACTGCCCAGGGTTTTGTACCATACACTACTACTGGTAACACCACATTTTCTGCTCTATCCTCACTGCCCAGGATTTTGTACCGTACAGTATTCATGGTCACACCACTGTTGTTGCTCTATCCTCACTGCCCAGTGTTCTGTACCATATAGTTGTACTGGTCACACCACTGTTGCTGCTCTATCCTCACTGCCCATGATTTTGTACCATACAGTAGTACTGGTCACACCACTGTTGCTGTTCTATCTTCACTATCCAGGGTTTTGCACCATACACTAGTAGGGGTTCCACCACTGTTGCTGATCTATCCTCACTGCCCAGGGTTTTGTACCATAGAGTAGTACTGGT
Source organism: Protopterus annectens (assembly GCF_019279795.1). Taxonomy (NCBI): domain Eukaryota; kingdom Metazoa; phylum Chordata; order Ceratodontiformes; family Protopteridae; genus Protopterus; species Protopterus annectens. Next base: position 1,878,888,082 of record NC_056732.1, read on the forward strand.
TACATCCCTGTCCCTGTTCTATCCTCTCTGCCCAGGAATTTCTATCGTGCATTAGTACTGGTCACACTAGAGTTGCTGCACTATCCTCATTGCCAGGGTTTTGTACTGTACAGTAGTACTGGTCGCACCAGCACTTTCGGTGCTCTATCCTCACTGCCCAGGGTTTTGTACCACATAGTAGTACTAGTCACACCACTGCTGCTGCTCTGTCCTCACTGCCCAGGATTTTGTACCACATAATAGTACAAGTCACACCACTGTTGCTGCTCTGTCCTCACTCCCCAGGATTTTGTACCATACATAAGTGCTGGTCACACCACTGTTGCTGCTGTATTCTTACTGCCCAGGGTTTTGTACCATACAGTAGTACTGGTCACACCATGATTGCTGCTCTTTCCTCACTGCCCAGGGTTTTGTATTGTACAGTAGTACTGGTCACACCACTGTTGCTGCTCTATCCTCACTGCCCAGGGTTTTGTACCATACAGTAGTACTGATCACACCACTGTTGCTGCTCTATCCTTACTGCCCAGGATTCTGTTCCCTACAGTAGTACTGGTCGCACCATTGTTGCTGCTCTATCTTCATTGCCCAGGGTTTTGTACTGTACATTAGTACTGGTCACATCCCTGTTACTGCTCTATCCTCACTGCCCAGGGTTTTGTACCATACACTAGTACTGGTCAGCACTGTCGCTGCTCTATCCTCACTGCCCAGGGTTTTGTACCATACAGTAGTACTGGTCACACCACTGTCGCTGCTCTATCCTCACTGCTCAGGGTTTTGTACCATACAGTAGTACTGGTCACACCACTGTTGCTGCTCTATCCTTACTACCCAGGGGTTTGTACCGTACAGTAGTACTGGTCACACCACTGTTGCTGCTTTATCCTCACTGCCCAGGGTTTTGTACCATACAGTAGTACAGGTTGCACCACCGCTGTTGCTGATCCATCCTCACTGCCAGGGTTTTGTACCACACAGTAGTACTGGTTGCACCGCTGTTGCTGCTCTATCCTCTCTGCCTAAGGTTTTGTACCATACAGCAGTACTGGTAACACCACTGTTCCTGCTTTACCGTTCACTGCTCAGAGTTTTGTACCATACAGTAATACTATTCACATCCCTGTCGCTGCTCTATCCTCACTGCCCCCAGGGTTTTGTACCATGCAGTAGTGCTGGTCACACCACTGTTGATGCTCTATCCTCACTACCCAGGGTTTTGTGCAATATAGTAATACTGGTCACATCCCTGTCACTGCTCTATCCTCATTGCCCAGGGTTTTGTACCATACACTACTACTGGTCACACCACATTTGCTGCTCTATCCTCATTGCCCAGGGTTTTGTACCATACACTACTACTGGTCACACCACATTTGCTGTTCTATCCTCACTGCCCAGGATTTTGTACCGTACAGTAGTAATGGTCATACCGCTGTTGTTCTATCCTCACTGCCCAGGGTTTTGTACCATACAGTAGTACTGGTCACACCACTGTTGCTGTTCTATCTTCACTGTCCAGGGTTTTGCACCATACAGTAGTACTGGCCACACCACGATTGCTGCTCTGTCCTCACTGCCCATGGTTTTGTATTGTACAGTAGTACTGGTTGCACCAGCACTTTTGGTGTTCTATCCTCACTGCCCAGGGTTTTGTACCACATAGTAGTACTAGTCACACCACTGTTGCTTCTCTGTCCTCACAGCCCAGGATTTTGTACCAAATAGTAGTACTAGTCACACCACTGTTGCTGCTCTGTCTTCACAGCCCATGATTTTGTACCATACAGTAGTACTGGTCACACCACTGTTGCTGTTCTATCTTCACTGTCCAGGGTTTTGCACCATACAGTAGTAGGGGTCCGACCACTGTTGCTGATCTCTCCTCACTGCCTAGGGTTTTGTACCATAGAGTAGTACTGGTCACATCCCTGTCCCTGTTCTATCCTCTTTGCCCAGGGATTTCTACCATGCATTAGTACTGGTCACACTACAGTTGCTGCACTATCCTCACTGCCCAGGGTTTTGTACCGTACAGTAGTACTGGTCGCACCACTGTTGCTGCTCTGTCCTCACTGCCCAGGATTTTGTACCACATAGTAGTACTAGTCACACCACTGTTGCTGCTCTGTCCTCACTGCCCAGGATTTTGTACCATACATAAGTGCTGGTCACACCACTGTTGCTGCTGTATCCTTACTGCCCATGGTTTTGTACCATACAGTAGTACTGGCCACACCACAATTGCTGCTCTGTCCTCAGTGCCCATGGTTTTGTATTGTACAGTAGTACTGGTCACACCACTGCTGTTGCTGGTCTATCCTCACTGCCCAGGACTTTGTACCATACAATAGTACTGGTCACACCACTGTTGCTGCTCTATCCTCACTTCCCAGGGATTTGTACCATACAGTAGTACTGGTCACACCACTATTGCTGTTCTTTCCTCACTGCCCAGGATTCTGTACCCTACAGTAGTATTGGTCGCACCACTGTTGCTGCTCTATTCTCATTGCCCAGGGTTTTGTACCATAGAGTAGTACTGGTTACATCCCTGTCCCTGTTCTATCCTCTCTGCCCAGGAATTTCTATCGTGCATTAGTACTGGTCACACTAGAGTTGCTGCACTATCCTCATTGCCAGGGTTTTGTACCGTACAGTAGTACTGGTCGCACCAGCACTTTCGGTGCTCTATCCTCACTGCCCAGGGTTTTGTACCACATAGTAGTACTAGTCACACCACTGTTGCTGCTCTGTCCTCACTGCCCAGGATTTTGTACCACATAATAGTACTAGTCACACCACTGTTGCTGCTCTGTCCTCACTGCCCAGGAATTTGTACCATTCATTAGTACTGGTCACTCCACTGTTGCTGCTGTATCCTTACTGCCCAGGGTTTTGTACTACATAGTAGTACTAGTCACACCACTGTTGCTGCTCTGTCCTCACTCCCCAGGATTTTATACCATACATTAGTACTGGTCACACCACTGTTGCTGCTGTATCCTTACTGCCCAGGGTTTTGTACCATACAGTAGTACTGGTCACACCATGATTGCTGCTCTTTCCTCAATGCCCATGGTTTTGTATTGTACAGTAGTACTGGTCACATCACTGTTGCTGCTCTATCCTCACTGCCCAGGGTTTTGTACCATACAGTAGTACTGGTCACACCACTGTTGCTGCTTTATCCTCACTGCCCAGGGTTTTGTACCATACAGTAGTACAGGTTGCACCACCGCTGTTGCTGATCCATCCTCACTGCCAGGGTTTTGTACCACACAGTAGTACTGGTTGCACCGCTGTTGTTGCTCTATCCTCTCTGCCTAAGGTTTTGTACCATACAGCAGTACTGGTAACACCACTGTTCCTGCTTTACCATTCACTGCTCAGAGTTTTGTACCATACAGTAATATTATTCACATCCCTGTCGCTGCTCTATCCTCACTGCCCAGGGTTTTGTACCATGCAGTAGTGCTGGTCACACCACTTTTGATGCTCTATCCTCACTACCCAGGGTTTTGTACCATATAGTAATACTGGTCACATCCCTGTCGCTGCTCTATCCTCATTGCCCAGGGTTTTGTACCATACACTACTACTGGTCACACCACATTTGCTGCTCTATCCTCACTGCCCAGGATTTTGTACCGTACAGTAGTAATGGTCACACCGCTGTTGTTGTTCTATCCTCACTGCCCAGGGTTTTGTACCATATAGTTGTTCTGGTCACATCACTGTTGCTGCTCTATCCTCACAGCCCATGATTTTGTACCATACAGTAGTACTGGTCACACCACTGTTGCTGTTCTATCTTCACTGTCCAGGGTTTTGCACCATACAGTAGTACTGGCCATACCACGATTGCTGCTCTGTCCTCACTGCCCATGGTTTTGTATTGTACAGTAGTACTGGTTGCACCAGCACTTTTGGTGTTCTATCCACACTGCCCAGGGTTTTGTACCACATAGTAGTACTAGTCACACCACTGTTGCTTCTCTGTCCTCACAGCCCAGGATTTTGTACCAAATAGTAGTACTAGTCACACCACTGTTGCTGCTCTGTCTTCACAGCCCATGATTTTGTACCATACAGTAGTACTGGTCACACCACTGTTGCTGTTCTATCTTCACTGTCCAGGGTTTTGCACCATACAGTTGTAGGGGTCCGACCACTGTTGCTGATCTCTCCTCACTGCCTAGGGTTTTGTACCATAGAGTAGTACTGGTCACATCCCTGTCCCTGTTCTATCCTCTCTGCCCAGGGATTTCTACCATGCATTAGTACTGGTCACACTACAGTTGCTGCACTATCCTCACTGCCCAGGGTTTTGTACCGTACAGTAGTACTGGTCGCACCAGCACTTTTCGTGCTCTATCCTCACTGCTCAGGGTTTTGTACCACATAGTTGTACTAGTCACACCACTGTTGCTGCTCTGTCCTCACTGCCCAGGATTTTGTACCACATAGTAGTACTAGTCACACCACTGTTGCTGCTCTGTCCTCACTGCCCAGGATTTTGTACCATACATAAGTGCTGGTCACACCACTGTTGCTACTGTATCCTTACTGCCCATGGTTTTGTACCATACAGTAGTACTGGCCACACCACGATTGCTGCTCTGTCCTCAGTGCCCATGGTTTTGTATTGTACAGTAGTACTGGTCACACCACTGCTGTTGCTGGTCTATCCTCACTGCCCAGGACTTTGTACCATACAATAGTACTGGTCACACCACTGTTGCTGCTCTACCCTCACTGCCCAGGGATTTGTACCATACAGTAGTACTGGTCACACCACTATTGCTGTTCTTTCCTCACTGCCCAGGATTCTGTACCCTACAGTAGTATTGGTCACACCACTGTTGCTGCTCTATCCTCAATGCCCAGGATTATGTACCATAGAGCAGTACTGGTAACACCACTGTTCCTGCTTTACCGTTCACTGCTCAGAGATTTGTACCATACAGTAATACTATTCACATCCCTCTCCCTGCACTTTCCTCACTGCCCAGGGTTTTGTACCATGCAGTAGTGCTGGTCACACCACTGTTGATGCTCTATCCTGACTACCCTGGGTTTTGTACCATATAGTAATACTGGTCACATCCCTGTCGCTGCTCTATCCTCATTGCCCTTGGTTTTGTATTGTACATTAATACTGGTCATACCACTGTTGCTGCTCTATCCTCACTGCCCACGGTTTTGTACCGTATACTACTACTGGTCAAATCACTGTTGCTGCTCTATCCTCACTGCCCAGGATTTTTTACCATACAGTAGTACTGGTCACACCACCGTTGCTGCTCTGTCCTCACTGCCCAGGGTTTTGTACCATATAGTAGTATTGGTCACACCACTGTTGCTGCTCTATCCTCACTGCCCAGTATTGTGTACTGTACAGTAGTGCTGGTCACATCCCTGTTACTGCTCTATCCTCACTGCCCAGGATCTTGTACCGTACAGTAGTACTTGTCACACCACTGTTGCTGCAATATCCTCACTGCCCAGGGTTTTGTCCCATATATTAGTACTGGTCACACCACTGTTGCTGCTCTATCCTCACTGCCAGGGTTTTGTATTGTGCAGTAGTACTGGTCACACCCATGTTGCTTCTCTATCCTTACTGCCCAGGATTTTGTAACGTACAGTAGTACTGGTCACACCACTGTTGCTGCTTTACTTTCACTGCCCAGGGTTTTGTATCGTACAGTACTACGGGTCACACCACTGTTGCTGCTTTATCCTCACTGTCCAGGATTTTGTACTGCACAGTAGTGCTGGTCACATCCCTGTTACTGCTCTATCCTCACTGCCCAGGATCTTGTACCGTACAGTAGTACTGGTCACACCACTGTTGCTGCTCTATCCTCACTGCCCAAAGTTTTGTACCATACAGTAGTACTGGTCACACCACTGTTTGTGCTCTATCCTCATTGCCCAAGGATTTGTACCATACAGTAGTTCTGGTCACATCCCTGTCACTGCTTTATCCTCACTGCCCACGGTTTTGTACTGTACAGTAGTGGTGGTCACACAACTGTTTCTGCTCTATCCTCACTGCCCAAAGTTTTGTACCATACAGTAGTACTGGTGACACCACTGTTTGTGCTCTATCCTCATTGCCCAAGGATTTGTACCATACAGTAGTTCTGGTCACATCCCTGTCACTGCTCTATCCTCACTGCCCAGGGATTTGTACCATACAGTAGTACTGGTCACACCACTGTTGCTGTTCTTTCCTCACTGCCCAGGATTCTGTACCCTACAGTAGTATTGGTTGCACCACTGCTGCTGCTCTATCCTCAGTGCCCAGGGTTTTGTACCATAGAGTAGTACTGGTTACATCCCTGTCCCTGTTCTATCCTCTCTGCCCAGGAATTTCTATCGTGCATTAGTACTGGTCACACTAGAGTTGCTGCACTATCCTCATTGCCAGGGTTTTTTACCGTACAGTAGTACTGGTCGCACCAGCACATTCGGTGCTCTATCCTCACTGCCCAGGGTTTTGTACCATATAGTAGTACTAGTCACACCACTGTTGCTGCTCTGTCCTCACTGCCCAGGATTTTGTACCACATAATAGTACTAGTCACACCACTGTTGCTGCTCTGTCCTCACTGCCCAGGAATTTGTACCATTCATTAGTACTGGTCACACCACTGTTGCTGCTGTATCCTTACTGCCCAGGGTTTTGTACTACATAGTAGTACTAGTCACACCACTGTTGCTGCTCTGTCCTCACTCCCCAGGATTTTGTACCATACATTAGTACTGGTCACACCACTGTTGCTGCTGTATCCTTACTGCCCAGGGTTTTGTACCATACAGTAGTACTGGTCACACCATGATTGCTGCTCTTTCCTCAATGCCCATGGTTTTGTATTGTACAGTAGTACTGGCCACATCACTGTTGCTGCTCTATCCTCACTGTCCAGGGTTTTGTACCATACAGTAGTACTGGTCACACCACTGTTGCTGCTTTATCCTCACTGCCCAGGGTTTTGTACCATACAGTAGTACAGGTTGCACCACCGCTGTTGCTGATCCATCCTCACTGCCAGGGTTTTGTACCACACAGTAGTACTGGTTGCACCGCTGTTGCTGCTCTATCCTCTCTGCCTAAGGTTTTGTACCATACAGCAGTACTGGTAACACCACTGTTCCTGCTTTACCATTCACTGCTCAGAGTTTTGTACCATACAGTAATATTATTCACATCCCTGTCGCTGCTCTATCCTCACTGCCCAGGGTTTTGTACCATGCAGTAGTGCTGGTCACACCACTTTTGATGCTCTATCCTCACTACCCAGTGTTTTGTACCATATAGTAATACTGGTCACATCCCTGTCGCTGCTCTATCCTCATTGCCCAGGGTTTTGTACCATACACTACTACTGGTCACACCACATTTGCTGCTCTATCCTCACTGCCCAGGATTTTGTACCGTACAGTAGTAATGGTCACACCGCTGTTGTTGTTCTATCCTCACTGCCCAGGGTTTTGTACCATATAGTTGTTCTGGTCACATCACTGTTGCTGCTCTATCCTCACAGCCCATGATTTTGTACCATACAGTAGTACTGGTCACACCACTGTTGCTGTTCTATCTTCACTGTCCAGGGTTTTGCACCATACAGTAGTACTGGCCATACCACGATTGCTGCTCTGTCCTCACTGCCCATGGTTTTGTATTGTACAGTAGTACTGGTTGCACCAGCACTTTTGGTGTTCTATCCTCACTGCCCAGGGTTTTGTACCACATAGTAGTACTAGTCACACCACTGTTGCTTCTCTGTCCTCACAGCCCAGGATTTTGTACCAAATAGTAGTACTAGTCACACCACTGTTGCTGCTCTGTCTTCACAGCCCATGAGTTTGTACCATACAGTAGTACTGGTCACACCACTGTTGCTGTTCTATCTTCACTGTCCAGGGTTTTGCACCATACAGTAGTAGGGGTCCGACCACTGTTGCTGATCTCTCCTCACTGCCTAGGGTTTTGTACCATAGAGTAGTACTGGTCACATCCCTGTCCCTGTTCTATCCTCTCTGCCCAGGGATTTCTACCATGCATTAGTACTGGTCACACTACAGTTGCTGCACTATCCTCACTGCCCAGGGTTTTGTACCGTACAGTAGTACTGGTCGCACCAGCACTTTTCGTGCTCTATCCTCACTGCCCAGGGTTTTGTACCACATAGTTGTACTAGTCACACCACTGTTGCTGTTCTGTCCTCACTGCCCAGGATTTTGTACCACATAGTAGTACTAGTCACACCACTGTTGCTGCTCTGTCCTCACTGCCCAGGATTTTGTACCATACATAAGTGCTGGTCACACCACTGTTGCTGCTGTATCCTTACTGCCCATGGTTTTGTACCATACAGTAGTACTGGCCACACCACGATTGCTGCTCTGTCCTCAGTGCCCATGGTTTTGTATTGTACAGTAGTACTGGTCGCACCACTGCTGTTGCTGGTCTATCCTCACTGCCCAGGACTTTGTACCATACAATAGTACTGGTCACACCACTGTTGCTGCTCTACCCTCACTGCCCAGGGATTTGTACCATACAGTAGTACTGGTCACACCACTATTGCTGTTCTTTCCTCACTGCCCAGGATTCTGTACCCTACAGTAGTATTGGTCGCACCACTGTTGCTGCTCTATCCTCAATGCCCAGGATTATGTACCATAGAGCAGTACTGGTAACACCACTGTTCCTGCTTTACCATTCACTGCTCAGAGATTTGTACCATACAGTAATACTATTCACATCCCTCTCCCTGCACTTTCCTCACTGCCCAGGGTTTTGTACCATGCAGTAGTGCTGGTCACACCACTGTTGATGCTCTATCCTGACTACCCTGGGTTTTGTACCATATAGTAATACTGGTCACATCCCTGTCGCTGCTCTATCCTCATTGCCCTTGGTTTTGTATTGTACATTAATACTGGTCATACCACTGTTGCTGCTCTATCCTCACTGCCCACGGTTTTGTACCGTATACTACTACTGGTCAAATCACTGTTGCTGCTCTATCCTCACTGCCCAGGATTTTTTACCATACAGTAGTACTGGTCACACCACCGTTGCTCTGTCCTCACTGCCCAGGGTTTTGTACCATATAGTAGTATTGGTCACACCACTGTTGCTGCTCTATCCTCACTGCCCAGTATTTTGTACTGTACAGTAGTGCTGGTCACATCCCTGTTACTGCTCTATCCTCACTGCCCAGGATCTTGTACCGTACAGTAGTACTTGTCACACCACTGTTGCTGCAATATCCTCACTGCCCAGGGTTTTGTCCCATATATTAGTACTGGTCACACCACTGTTGCTGCTCTATCCTCACTGCCAGGGTTTTGTATTGTGCAGTAGTACTGGTCACACCCATGTTGCTTCTCTATCCTTACTGCCCAGGATTTTGTAACGTACAGTAGTACTGGTCACACCACTGTTGCTGCTTTACTTTCACTGCCCAGGGTTTTGTATCGTACAGTACTACGGGTCACACCACTGTTGCTGCTTTATCCTCACTGTCCAGGATTTTGTACTGCACAGTAGTGCTGGTCACATCCCAGTTACTGCTCTATCCTCACTGCCCAGGATCTTGTACCGTACAGTAGTACTGGTCACACCACTGTTGCTGCTCTATCCTCACTGCCCAAAGTTTTGTACCATACAGTAGTACTGGTCACACCACTGTTTGTGCTCTATCCTCATTGCCCAAGGATTTGTACCATACAGTAGTTCTGGTCACATCCCTGTCACTGCTTTATCCTCACTGCCCACGGTTTTGTACTGTACAGTAGTGGTGGTCACACAACTGTTTCTGCTCTATCCTCACTGCCCAGTGTTTTGTACTGTTCAGTAGTATTGGTCACACCACTGTTACTGCTGTATCCTCACTGCCCAGGATTTTGTACCATACAGCAGTACTGGTAACACCACTGTTACTGTTTTACCGTTCACTGCTGAGGGTGTGTACTATACAGTAATACTGGTCACATGCCTGTTGCTGCTCTGTCCTCACTGCCCAAGGTTTTGTACTATATAGTAATACTGGTCACATCCCTGTCGTTGCCCTATCCTCATTGCCCAGGGTTTTGTATTGTACATTAATACTGATCACACCGCTGTTGCTGCTTTATCCTCACTGCCCAGGGTTTTGTACCATACACTACTACTGGTCACACCACATTTGCTGCTCTATCCTCACTGCCCAGGATTTTGTACCATACAGTAGTAATGGTCACACCACTATTGTTGCTCTATCCTCACTGTCAAGGGTTTTTACCATATAGTAATACTGGTCACATCCCTGTTGCTGCTCTATCCTCACTGCCCAGGATTGTGTTCCATACAGTAGTATCGGTCACACGACTGTTGCTGCTCTATCCTCACTGCCCAGGGTTTTGTACCATATAGTTGTACTGGTCACACCACTGTTACTGCTCAATCCTCACTGCCCATGATTTCGTACCATACAGTAGTACTGGTCACACCATTGTTGCTGTTCTATCTTCACTGTCCAGGGTTTTGCACCATACAGTAGTACGGGTCACACCACTGTTGCAGCACTATCCTCACTGCCCAGGGTTTTGTACCATAGAGTAGTACTGGTCACATCCCTGTCCCTGCTCTATCCTCTCTGCCCAGGGATTTCTACCATGCATTAGTACTGGTCACACCACAGTTGCTGCACTATCGTCACTGCCCAGAGTTTTGTACTGTGCAGTAGTACTGGTTGCACCACCAATTTTGGTGCTCTATCCTCACTGCCCAGGATTTTGTACCATACATTAGTACTGGTCACACCACTGTTGCTGCTCTATCCCCACCATCCAAGGATTTGTACCACATAGTAGTAATGGTCACACCACTGTTGCTGTTCTATCTTCACTGACCAGGGTTTTGTACCATACATTAGTACTGGTCACACCACTGTCGCTGCTGTATCCTCACTGCCCAGGGTTTTGTACCATAAAGTAATACTGGTTGCACCACTGTTGCTGCTCTTTCCTCAATGCCCAGGGTTTTGTACCATACAGTAGTACTGGTCACACCACTGTTGCTGCTCTATCCTTGCTGCCAGGGTTTTGTACCATACAGCAGTACTGGTCGCACCACTGCTGTTGCTGCTCTATCGTTACTGCCCAGGGTTTTGTACCATATAGCAGTGCAGGTCACACCACTGTTCCTGCTTTACCATTTACTGGTCAGTTTTTTGTACCATACAGTAATACTGGGCACATCCCTGTCGCTGCTCTATCCTCACTGCCAGGGTTTTGTATTGTGCAGTAGTACTGGTCACACCACTGTTGCTTCTCTATCCTTACTTCCCAGGATATTGCAACGTACAGTAGTACTGGTCACACCACTGTTGCTGCTTTACTTTCACTGCCCAGGGTTTTGTACCGTACAGTACTACTGTCACAACACTGTTGCTGCTTTATCCTTATTGCCCAGGATTTTGTACCATACAGTAGTGCTGGTCACATTCCTGTCGCTGCTCTATCCTCATTGCCCTGGGTTTTGTATTGTACATTAATACTGGTCATACCACTGTTGCTGCTCTATCCTCACTGCCCACAGTGTTGTACCGTATACTACTACTGGTCACATCACTGTTGCTGCTCTATCCTCACTGCCCAGGATTTTTTACTGTACAGTAGTACTGGTCACACCACTGTTGCTGCTCTGTCCTCACTGCCCAGGGTTTTGTACTGTATAGTAGTACTGGTCACACCACTGTTGCTGCTCTATCCTCACTGCCAGAGTTTTGTATTGTGCAGTAGTACTGGTCACACCACTGTTGCTTCTCTATCCTTACTGTCCAGGGTTTTGTAACGTACAGTAATACTGGTCACATCAATGTTGCTGCTTTACTTTCACTGCCCAGGGTTTTGTACCATACAGTAGTACTGGTCACACCACTGTTGCTGCTCTATCCTCACTGCCCAGGATTTTGTACAGTACAGTAGTGCTGGTCACATACCTGTTGCTGCTCTATCCTCACTGCGCAGGATTTTGTACTGTACAGTATTACTGCTCTCACCACTGTTGCTGCTTTACTTTCACTGCCCAGGGTTTTGTACCGTACAGTAGTACTGGTCACACCACTGTTGCTTCTCTATCCTTACTGCCCAGGGTTTTGTAACCTACAGTAGTACTGGTCTCACCACTGTTGCTGCTCTATCCTCACTGCCCAGGGTTTGTCCCGTACATTAGTACTGGTCACAACACTGTTGCTGCTCTACATTTTTTTTTAAACAAGAAACATCTTTATTAAACCATCATTTATGACAAAGGCAATCATACATTTATATAAATGAAAGCAAACCACACCGACACAATCATAGTTGCAAGCATTTTACATCACAAACCATAATGACACACTCCCACTTGCAAACATTATACATCACTTATAATCTAACTAATCATTTTCAGTCAAACATTACTTAGCTCATTTAAATCCTGCCTTCTTTTAAACCTCATTCCTTCCCTCTCTGTATTCCCATTTGTCCTATGTAGTATGCTCCTACCCTTTTCTAAACATCTAAATTCCAGTTGTTTTTATCTCTGTTACAATATTCACTATTTCTTGTGTAGTTGATTTAGATTTTGATTTCCATTTTCTTGTAATTACTTTTTAGGCCACCTACATAATTAGACACAGCAAGACCTTGCCATGTCTAGGAAATTCTGATTTTGTATCATAGCTTGGAAAATTCATCTTCCTCCATTTTGCCACCCAGCATCTCCAACAGTGCATCCTTAAAGTCTGTCAACTCACCGCACTCCCAGAAAATACATTCCCAATTACCTCTTTCTTCTCAATCATACCTCCATTTACTGTCTACCTGAGGAAAAAATCACACTCTGCATTTCTTAATATAGTTTAATGCTCTTTCTTTTTCTCTCTATAACTTTAAGGCCATTTATGTTCTAAGATAATATGCATAGTGTAGCCATTATAATAAAAAACATTGTTCCTACCTAATATCTTCATTAAAGATAATTACGCCTCTAGACTGGCTAGACAAGATAACTCTATGGAGTTACTCCAAGTCCAAATTACCATGTCATCATCAGTTACAGGTCCCCTTCCATGAACAAGAAGCCCACACAGCTTATTTAGACCTACTTGGGACAATCAAAGTACAATCTAACACCCTAGTTGTGGGTGATTTCAACTATCCCTACATTAATTGGGAATCTTATATGAGCCTAAACTCACTCACACAAAAGTGACTGGATTTTGTTAATTCAAATTCTGTGGAACAAATAGTGCACCATCACGCAAGGGGCAATAATATTCTAGACCTGGTACCCAGCAATACGACTCACCAATATGAATGACACCTCAAGTGCAACTGGTAGTAGATCCAGGGAGATCACTATCTCATCCACAATTGACCCCTCTGTCAATTGGGGGGGTTAAAATGGAGATTGTTCAGGACTACAAGTATTTCGGGGTGCACCTGGGCAGCAAGCTGGACTGATCCAAAAACTCAGAGGCAGCATATAATAGGGGTCAGAATAGGCTGCACTTCCTACAAAGACTCAGATCCTTTGCAGTCGGCAACACTATGCTGTGGTTGTTCTATGAGACTGTAGTGTGGCCAACACTATCTTCTTCGCAGTAACGTGTGGGGTAGTAGCATAAAGAAGGCTGAGGCAAACAGAATCAATAAATTGGTAAGGAAGACTAGCTCAGCAGTTGAAGAAGAACTGGACACCCTCAAAACCGTGGCTGAGAAAAGAATGTTGGCATGACTAAAGTCCATCATAGAAAATATTGACCACCCACTCAACAGAGTGCTGGCTGCGCAGAAAAGTTCCTTTAGCAGGACAGTAATGAGCATAAAGTGCTCCACTGAATGTCACAGGAAATCCTTCCTGCCCACAGCCAACAGACTCTATAAAACTTCCTTCCATCTTAGCATCACCCCTACTATTGAAGGAGACTACATTGTGCAATGTTGAACTATTACCCATGTTTTCCCATCATTTTATCTCTTTTATCTTTCTTGTCTCAATGCAATATTAATCTTCAATATAATTATCCTTTGTGCAATATGCTATACCTTAGTTAAGTGTTGTAATATGCAATACCCTATACCCTAGTATAAATGGAAATTAAATGAAAGACTCCCCCCTTTCCTTTTACTACTGTATGTGGTATTAAACTCATCTAATACATTGGGCTATGGTCTATAGTGTGCCTATAGCAGGCGCTGCTGTTATATATGAGTGGTAACATAAGTAAGTATAGTATCCGTCATATCAAATTAAGGAACATATGTGTTATGGTAAACTTCTTGTCTCTGTTTATCTGTGCAGTTGTAACATAAGCAATTTCCTGCAGGATCAAATAAAGTATTTCTGATTCTAATTCTGATTTTCATAAATCTGTTGTATTGATGAACACAAATTTTTATTTGAATCTTCTGACAGTTTTTCTTGTGGAAGTATTTTTACTTCCTCTAATTTCTCTCTTAATCTTTTTGTATATCTTCTGTCTGGAAATTCTAGGCTTCTTGCATAATAGTAACAATACATAATTTCTTTCTTATCTGCAACAGTCCACTCTATTGTCTTTATACCTCTTTTCTGGCCTATCAGTTTTTGTGATTTTTGTGGACTGCTACTTCTTTCTGCAACAGGGGAGCATCCTCCTCCTGGGCCTGGCCTGGCCCCATTGTTGGAATGTTTTCATGTTTTGAGGATTCTACACTGTCATTTTTTCCAGTCCTGGCACCAGTGCATGTACCAGGACTGGGCATTTTTTTATCTTGGGTCTTTTCACCCAGCTATCTTTTCTATTTTTAACCTGTTTCTGTTCATAATATATGTTATATAAAATACAATCTATATATCAGTGTCGTCTTAGTGATATTTTGTGAAAAACAGGGCTCCTTTCATGAAGGTACTCACCAAAACTTGAGGATAAATTCAATTTCAGCAATACTACTCTCCTTTGTTTGCTGACGTATCTTCTCTCCATTTGGAGATATGGATAAAGTCCATATTGATTCTTTCCATGGCCTTGCAGATGAGACTAGTCAAGCTTATGGGTCTATAATTCCTAGGGTTGGTTGATGGTCTCCCTTTGTGCCGAGGGATTACTGTTGCTGTCTGCCATTCCACTGAAACATATTCAGTTTGCAGGCTGTGATTGGTTAAACAGGGATCCAAGTGGGCCTGCTAGGTCTTGTTTTAAGTTGTTTAAAAGGCAACCTAAGATGTTGTCTGGTCTCACTGAAGTCATGTTTTTGGCCTTGAAGAGTAATGAAATGACCTGCTCTCTTGAGATAATAGGCTGAGGAATGGTGGCAGGTATACTTTGGGGGATGACTGGAAGGGACAGGGGATTGAAATTTACTCCAAATCTGTCATCTAGCAGGTTGGTTATTACCTCCAGTTGAGTAAGGATGGTGCCATCCACAACCTGTTCAGCTCATAGTTTTGTATTTCCTTTTAGATTTTGGACATAGTTAAAGAATGCCTTGTGATTATCCTTAGCTTGGGAGGCTATTTTTGCTTCGTAATTAGCTTGGAGGACGTGACAAGATCTCTCATTTGTTTGTTTAAGCTAGAGAGGGGTTTCTTCCTCTGCCAGTTCCCACTTATTCTTGGACATTAGTTTCTTTCTGTTGTTATCTAGCCTGTTTATACTAGGGGTCCACTAGGGTGGCTTGTTTTTTTGGCAAGACCTGGTGTTAATCAGGTCAGGTATGTCTGATTCTATATAACTGCTTACGTGGTTACACAGGGCATTGGTGCACACCTCTGCATAGGAGTCCATGTTATCTGTGTTCAAGGGGTCTTTGAAACTTCTTATGCCATCACTTAGTAGGAGGTAATTTGTCTTTGAAAATTTCTTAAGCATTTTTGAGCTTGATGGGGTATCTGGTCTTATAATTACATCGAACAAGACTGACTTATGATCCGATCTTTCCAGGGAGGGCATCACCTTGGCAGGGGTGCAATGCTCTCTCATATTAGTGAGTACTATGTGCAGCACATTTGTGCCTTTTGTGGGTGTGCTGACCAGCAGTACCAGAGCATTCGTATTGACAAAGCCAAAGAGCCTCGGAGCATGCATGTTTGTAGTCGTGTATATTTCCCAGCCAATGGAAGGGTAGTTAAAATCGGCTATGAGTCAGGTGTTGGGCTGTATGACAAGTGACTCCTCTAAGTCCAGGCATGCAGCATGCTTTTCCTGTTTCATAGTGAGGGATCTTTAGCTAGCTATGATGTGGTACGGGGCTTTTCCTGTAGTTAACTAGGCATGGAGTAACTCAAGTCAGTCATACTGTCAGATGAAGTTAGTTCCCTTGAATGACAGCTTCCTTCAGCAGCCTGTCATCTTCTTTTACTCTTTTCCCTGTCGTCGTGTTTTTTTGCATTGCTCTCCCATGACACCCCTCATCTTTCTCCCCAGATCTATTCATTACCTTCCCACTGTTCTTCCAAAACTCTTACTTTCCTTTTTCCCCTCCATCCTTCTCTGTTTTTCCTTCCTCAACTATCTTATCATGTTGAAGTTGAGAACATAGACAGGTATGTGGGGCGTGTCCTGCCCCCCTTTCTTCTTATTCAGCCTCAGACTTTTCCTGGCTAACCTTCTTTCTTTCTTTTTCATTCCCAGCTCATCTTCCAGTTCCTTTTTCTAGTTCGAACTCTAACTCATCCAGTGTTGTGTACATCATCTTCATAACTGAAGAGAGTTTCCACACTGGAACAAACCTCGTCATCAGTGGTACCTTTGGTACATCAATAACCACCAACTCATATGTGCCGTAGTTCTTAGCCTCCTGCCCCCTCACTTCATTTTAACAAATAATCTGTTGTTTTTCCTGCTGGAGTGTAGCAGCTGTTCTATTCACACTGGCCATGTCATTCAAAGGAAGTAACTTCACCTGACAAGGTGTATGCACCTCACAGTCAGGGTGTATGCAGAACACTACTTAGGAAATACCAGTATCACAAGCACATAGTTTATACGTCAAATATTTTCTCCAACTATATACATAAAGACTATACAGTAATGTTCTTACTGTTGCAAGAAATTTCTAATGTACCTTACTGGAAGTTGGAGAATATATAATATAAACCTTGGAACTAAGAAAAATAAGTGCAGTTAAATACAAGACATTGTGAGCCGAAAAAGTGACTGTTACATATATAAAGCAGATTTTTGAAGGGGAAAAGCCCTGCTTCTCTTCCAGTGTAGGGGACTAGACTACACCTCCCTGCAACCAATGTAGCTATGGTGGGGACTACACCTTCCTCAGCCCTACTACTTACATTTATAGATATATATATATATATATATATATATATATATATATATATATATATATATATATATATATACATATATATATATATATATATATATATATATATATATATATATATATATATATATATATATATATATATATATATATATCTGTATTTATAGGTTTACTATCGAAATTGCAAAAGGCAAAACAATTTCCAAAACTGGAATCATAACCACGTCACAATGTCGACTCAGCTGATTTACTCAGCAGAGTCGACATAATCTTCAAAAACATCATGTGATATACGTATGGGAACTCATGCAAATTAAACTCCTATACAACATATCATGTTTTTGCAGGGGGGCAAGCCCCCCACACCCCCTGCTAACATTATATTCCAACTTCAAGATCGCACTACAGTGGAAATATGGATGAATTCCAAACCTCACTGTACCGCAATCACCATACAGTTTGTTGAACACACATATGCGAATGCACTACTGCATTTGCATAAGTGTGTTCGACTTTGCAATACATTTCACATTTTGTGAATGACAATCTGACTTTTGGCATAATACCTGCTGTCCGATTGTCATTCACAAAAATGATAGTAAACCATATTTATATATATTAAGTCTGACATTGTTGTTCCTTGGAGAAGATTGAAAAAGCAAATATAATTAGCATGAAACACAAGGAAAAATCTATCCCTTGGCATAATGGTTAAGATGTTTACTTCCTGTGCACAAGGTACAAATTTTGATCCTGACCTCTGACCAATGCCTGTACGGAGTTTGCATGCTCTCCATGTGTCTCTGTGGGGCTCCTTCCATCTCCCACAAAAAACATGCTGACTGTTTCCAGCTCAGACTTACTCAAGAAGGGATTTGTGGACAGCAGCACAGACTCTAGCTGGTAACTATAGGGGGAAGATTTGTATAGACCAACCGTTTTGGGCATCATCTGTGGTGTGCAGTATCCTCAAGGTAGGAGAACAATAATCAGAGACTGTGCACTGCATGAGGGCTAGCCACTCGACAATGTAAAATATAACTGTAGATGATTCAGTCATGCTGACAAGGAATGAAAATGTAGCAAATCAGAAGTCTACATATTTTAAAGTGAGAACTTGCTCAAATAAAACTTTAAACATATGAGGCAATAATTACTGAGTTGCAATAGCATTACATTTTTAAATCTTAAATTAGCTGTTTTCTTTCATGCGGTAACATTCTCAAACTGTAGAGAATCATTTCTGAAAAATGGAGTAGGTGTATATTTAACATTGTAAGATGTTAGAAACATCAGCAGCAGCATATTCCTTATATCAGGATACTGGGATGTGGTATGGAAATAATTAATTAAAGGAGAAACGGGAGAGCTCCAAGTTCAGAGCCTAGAAGTAGCTCATTGTTCTTCTGAAATGAGAGTTTTATGGTAGTGGAGTTAGGATACTGGGTGCTAGAGATCATGTTTATGGTAGTGGAGTTAGGATACCGGGTGCTAGAGATCATGTTTATGGTAGTGGAGTTAGGATACTGGGTGGTAGAGATCATGTTTATGGTAGTGGAGTTAGGATAGCGGGTGCTAGAGATCATGTTTATGGTGATGGAGTTAGGATACCGGGTGCTAGAGATCATGTTTATGGCAGTGGCGTTAGGATATTGGGTGCTAGAGATCATGTTTATGGTAGTGGAGTTAGGATACCGGGTGCTAGAGATCATGTTTATGGCAGTGGAGGTAGGATACTGGGTGCTAGAGATCATGTTTATGGTAGTGGAGTTAGGACACTGGGTGCTAGAGATCATGTTTATGGTAGTAGAGTTAGGATACTGGGTGGTAGAGATCATGTTTATGGTAGTGGAGTTAGGATACTGTGTGCTAGAGATCATGTTTATGGCAGTGGAGTTAGGACACTGAGTGCTAGAGATCATGTTTATGGTAGTGGAGTTAGGATACCGGGTGCTAGAGATCATGTTTATGGTAGTGGAGTTAGGATACCGGGTGCTAGAGATCATGTTTATGGCAGTGGCATTAGGATATTGGGTGCTAGAGATCATGTTTATGGTAGTGGAGTTAGGATACTGGGTGCTAGAGATCATGATTATGGCAGTGGCGTTAGGATACTGGGTGCTAGAGATCATGTTTACTAAGCAACATATTTAAGTATTGACCTCCCCTGTAACGATGTACAACATAATGATACTTTACAAATATTAACAACATGTTTAAGTACTGACCTCCCCAATAGCGATGTACAACATAATGGTACTTTACAAATACTAAGCAACATGTTTAAGTACTGACCTCCCCAGTAGCGATGTACAACATAACGGTACTTTACAAATACTAAGCCACATGTTTAAGTACTGACCTCCCCAGTAACGATGTACAACATAATGGTACTTTACAAATACTATGCAACATGTTTAAGTACTGACCTCCCCAGTAGCGATGTACAACATAATGGTACTTCACAAATACTAAGCAACATGTATAAATACTGACCTCCCCAGTAGCGATGTACAACATAATGGTACTTTACAAATACTAAGCAACATGTTTAACTGCTGACCTCCCCTGTAGCGATGTACAATATAATGCTGCTTTACAAATACTAAGCAACATGTTTAAGTACTGTCCTCCCCAGTAGCCATGTCAACATAATGGTTCTTTACAAATACTAAACAACATGTTTAAGTGCTGACCTCCCCAGTAGCGATGTACAACATAATAGTACTTTACAAATACTAAACAACATACTTAAGTACTGACCTCCCCAGTAATGATGTACAACATAATGGTACTTTACAAATACTAAGCCACATGTTTAAGGACTGACCTCCCCAGTAATGATGTACAGCATAATGGTACTTTACAAATACTATGCAACATGTTTAAGTACAGACCTCCCCAGTAGCGATGTACAACATAATGGTACTTTACAAATACTAAGCAACATGTTTAAGTGCTGACCTCCCCAATAACGATGTACAACATAATGGTACTTTACAAATACTAAGCAATATATTTAAGTACTGACCTCCCCAGTAGCGATGTACAACATAATGGTAATTTACAAATACTAAGCACCATGTTTAAGTACTGACCTCCACAGTAGCGATGTACAACAAAATGGTACTTTACAAATACTAAGCAACATGTTTAAGTACTGAACTCCCCAGTGGCGATGTACAACATAATGGTACTTTACAAATACTAAGCAACATGTTTAAGTACTGACCTCCCCAGTAGCGATGTACAGCATAATGGTACTTTACAAATACTAAACAACATGTTTAAGTACTGACCTCCCCAGTAGCAATGTACAACATAATGGTACTTTACAAATACTAAGCAACATGTTTAAGTACTGACCTCCCCAGTAGCGATGTACAACATAAAGGTGCTTTACAAATACTAAGCAACATGTTTAAGTACTGACCTCCCCAGTACAGATGTACAACATAAAGGTGCTTTACAAATACTAAGCAACATGTTTAAATACTGACCTCCCCAGTACCGATGTACAACGTAATGGTACTTTACAAATACTAAGCAACATGTTTAAGTACTGACCTCCCCAGGAGCGATGTACAACATAATGGTACTTTACAAATACTAAGCAACATGTTTAAGTACTGACCTCCCCAGGAGCGATGTACAACATAATGGTACTTTACAAATACTAAGCAACATGTTTAAGTACTGACCTCCACAGTAGAGATGTGCAGCATAATGGTACTTTACAAATACTAAGCAACATGTTTGAGTACTGACCTCCCCATTAGTGATGTACAACATAATGGTACTTTACAAATACTAAGCAACATATTTAAGTACTGACCTCCCCTGTAGCGATGTAAAACATAATGATACTTTAGAAATACTAAACAACATGTTTAAGTACTGACCTCCCCAGTAGCAATGTACAACATAATGGTACTTTACAAATACTAAGCAACATGTTTAAGTACTGACCTCCCCAGTAGCGATGTACAACATAATGGTACTTTACAAATACTAAGCTACATGTTTAAGTACTGACCTCCCCAGTAACGATGTACAACATAATGGTACTTTACAAATAGTATGCAACATGTTTAAGTACTGACCTCCCCAGTAGCAATGTACAACATAATGGTACTTTACAAATACTAAGCAACATGTTTAAATACTGACCTCCTCAGTAGTGATGTACAACATAATGGTACTTTACAAATACTAAGCTACATGTTTAAGTACTGACCTCCCCAGTAGCGATGTACAACATAATGGTACTTTACAAATACTAAGCTACATGTTTAAGTACTGACCTCCCCAGTAGCGATGTACAACATAATGGTACTTTACAAATACTAAGCAACATGTTTAAGTACTGACCTCCCCAGTAGCGATGTACAACATAATGGTACTTTACAAATACTAAGCAACATGTTTAAGTACTGACCTCCCCAGTAGCGATGTACAACATAATGGTACTTTACAAATACTAAGCAACATGTTTAAGTACTGACCTCCCCAGTAGCGATGTACAACATAATGGTACTTTACAAATACTAAGCAACATGTTTAAGTACTGACCTCCCCAGTAGTGATGTACAACATAATGGTACTTTACAAATACTAAGCAACATGTTTAAGTACTGACCTCCCCAGTAGCGATGTACAACATAATGGTACTTTACAAATACTAAGCAACATGTTTAAGTACTGACCTCCTCAGTAGCGATGTACAACATAATGGTACTTTACAAATACTAAGCAACATGTTTAAGTACTGACCTCCCCAGTAGCGATGTACAACATAATGGTACTTTACAAATACTAAGCAACATGTTTAAGTACTGACCTCCCCAGTAGCGATGTACAACATAATGGTACTTTACAAATACTAAGCAACATGTTTAAGTACTGACCTCCCAGTAGTGATGTACAACATAATGGTACTTTACAAATACTAAGCAACATGTTTAAGTACTGACCTCAGTAGCGATATAATGGTACTTTACAAATACTAAGCAACATGTTTAAGTACTGAGGAGTGATGTTAATGGGTGCTAGAGATCATGTTTATGGCAGTGGCGTTAGGTACTGACCATGTTTATGGTAGTGGCGTTAGGATACTGGGTGCTAGAGATTATGTTTATGGTAATGGAGTTAGGATACCGGGTGCTAGACGTCATGTTTATGGTAGTGGAGTTAGGATACTGTGTGCTAGAGATCATGTTTATGGTAGTGGAGTTAGGATACTGGGTGCTAGAGATCATATTTATGGTAGTGGAGTTAGGACACTGGATGCTAGAGATCATGTTTATGGAAGTGGCGTTAGAATATTGGATGCCAGAGATCATGTTTATGGTAGTGGAGTTAGGACACCGGGTGCTAGAGATCATGTTTATGGCAGTGGCGTTAGGATATTGGGTGCTAGAGATCATGTTTATGGTAGTGGAGTTAGGATACCGAGTGCTAGAGATCATGTTTATTGTAATGGAGTTATAATACTAGGTGCTAGAGATCATGAACAGACAGCAAAGACAAGCTTAATGTGCACACAAAGCCTGCTTAAGGAAGATGGTAAACATGGGCAGCTACCTTGTCTAACAGTAGCAATACTAACGGGGACACAATGTTGCATATTAGGAGGTGTGCAGCTAAGGAACTCCAGAGGAAGATTTACATTTTACTGGATTACAGAGACCAATCATTTTTTGATAGTGAATCATTTACAGAGAAATGCCACCTACATCTGATGCAACTCAAACACAAAACCACACTACATTTATCTTTTGTCGACTTTTTAAAATCCACACTGATGCACACATATAAAAAGTTTATTCCAGAAAGTTCAAAAGCTTTGAAACAGTTCTATAGCCCCACCAATAATGGAGGTAAGGATCCTAGAAGTGTCATTTGTAGGCTCTTTTCTCCAGTAGAGATGTACAACATAATGGCACTTTACAAATACTAAGTGACATATTTAAGTACTGACCTCCCCAGTAGCGATGTACAGCATAATGGTACTTTACAAATACTAAG
This sequence comes from Protopterus annectens, assembly GCF_019279795.1. Classification (NCBI taxonomy): domain Eukaryota; kingdom Metazoa; phylum Chordata; order Ceratodontiformes; family Protopteridae; genus Protopterus; species Protopterus annectens. The sequence goes on from NC_056732.1 coordinate 1,878,911,428, forward strand.
CACCATGTTTAAGTACTGACCTCCCCAGTAGCGATGAAACATAATGGTACTTAACAAATACTAAGCAACATGTTTAAGTACTGACCTCCCCAGTAGCAATGTACAACATAATGGTACTTTGCAATTACTAAGCAACATGTTTAAGTACTGACCTCCTCAGTAGCGAAGTACAACATAATGGTACTTTACAAATACTAAGCAACATGTTTAAGTGCTGACCACCCCTGTAGCAATATACAACGTAATGCTGCTTTACAAATAGTAAGCAACATGTTTAAGTACTGTCCTCCCCAGTAGCCATGTCAACATAATGGTTCTTTACAAATACTAAACAACATGTTTAAGTACTGACCTCCCCAGTAGCGATGTACAACATAATGGTACTTTACAAATACTAAACAACATGCTTAAGTACTAACCTCCCCAGTAACAATGTACAACATAATGGTGCTTTACAAATACTAAGCCACATGATAAAGTACTGACCTCCCCAGTAATGATGTACAGCATAATGGTACTTTACAAATACTATGCAACATGTTTAAGTACTGACCTCCTCAGTAGCGATGTACAACATAATGGTACTTTACAAATACTAAGCAACATGTTTAAATACTGACCTCCCCAGTAGCGATGTACAACATAATGGTACTTTACAAATACTAAGCAACATGTTTAAGTGCTGACCTCCCCAGTAGCGATGTACAACATAATGGTACTCTACAAATACTAAGCAACATGTTTAAGTACTGACCTCCCCAGTGGTGAAATACAACATAATGGTACTTTACAAATACTAAGCAACATGTTTAAGTACTGACCTCCCCATTAGTGATGTACAACATAATGGTACTTTACAAATACTAAGCAATATGTTTAAGTACTGACCTCCCCAGTAGCGATGTACAACATAATGGTAATTTACAAATACTAAGCACCATGTTTAAGTACTGACCTCCCCAGTAGCGATGTACAACAAAATGGGACTTTACAAATACTAAGCAACATGTTTAAGTACTGACCTCCCCAGTAGCAATGTACAACATAATGGTACTTTACAAATACTAAGCAACATGTTTAAGTACTGACCTCCCCAGTAGCAATGTACAACATAATGGTACTTTACAAATACTAAGCAACATGTTTAAGTACTGACCTCCCCAGTAGCCATGTACAACATAATGGCACTTTACAAATACTAAGTAAGATGTTTAAGTACTGACCTCCCCAGTAGTGATGTGCAACATAAAGGTGCTTTACAAATACTAAGCAACATGTTTAAGTACGGAACTCCCCAGTAGCGATGTACAACATAATGGTACTTTACAAATACTAAACATGTTTAAGTACTGACCACCCCAGTAGCGATGTACAACATAATGGTACTTTACAAATACTAAACAACATGTTTAAGTACTGACCTGCCTAGTAGCGATGAACAACATAATGGTACTTTACAAATACTAAGCAACATGTTTAAGGACTGACCTCCCCAGTAGCCATGTCAACATAATGGTTCTTTACAAATACTAAACAACATGTTTAAGTACTGACCTCCCCAGTAGCGATGTATAACATAATGGTACTTTACAAATCCTAACAACATGTTTAAGTACTGACCTCCCCAGTAATGATGTACAACATAATGGTACTTTACAAATACTAAGCAACATGTTTAAGTACTGACCTCCCCAGTGGCGATGTACAACACAATGGTACTTTACAAATACTAAGCAACATCTTTAAGTACTGACCTCCCCAGTGGCGATGTACAACATAATGGTACTTTACAAATACTAAGCAACATGTTTAAGTACTGACCTCCCCAGTAGCGATGTGCAACATAATGGTGCTTTACAAATACTAATCAACATGTTTAAGTACTGAACTCCCCAGTAGCGATGTACAACATAATGGTACGTTACACATACTAAACAACATGTTTAAGTACTGACCTCCCCAGTAGCAATGTACAACATAATGGTACTTTACAAATACTAAACAACATGTTTAAGTACTGACCTGCCAAGTAGCGATGAACAACATAATGGTACTTTACAAATACTAAGCAACATGTTTAAGTACTGACCTCCCCAGTAGCCATGTCAACATAATGGTTCTTTACTAATACTAAACTACATGTTTAAGTACTGACCTCCCCAGTAGCGATGTACAACATAATGGTACTTTACAAATACTAAACAACATGCTTAAGTACTGACCTCCCCAGTAATGATGTACAACATAATGGTACTTTACAAATACTAAGCCACATGTTTAAATACTGACCTCCCCAGTAACGATGTACAACATAATGGTACTTTACAAATAGTATGCAACATATTTAAGTATTGACCTCCACAGTAGCGATGTACAACATAATGGTACTTTGCAAATACTAAGCAACATGTTTAAATACTGACCTCCCCAGTAGTGATGTACAACATAATGGTACTTTACAAATACTAAGCTACATGTTTAAGTACTGACCTTCCCAGTAGCGATGTACACCATAATGGTACTTTACAAATACTAAGCAACATTTTTAAGTACTAACCTCCCCAGTAGTGATGTACAACATAATGGTACTTTACAAATCCTAACAACATGTTTAAGTACTGACCTCCCCAGTAACGATGTACAACATAATGGTACTTTACAAATACTAAGAAACATGTTTAAGTACTGACCTCCCCAGTAGCGATGTACAACATAATGGTACTTTACAAATACTAAGCAACATGTTTAAGTACTGACCTCCACAGTGGCGATATACAACATAATAGTATTTTACAAATACTAAGCAACATTTTTAAGTACTGACCTCCCCAGTAGCGATGTACAACATAATGGTACTTTACAAATACTAAGCAACATGTCTAAGTACTGACCTCCCAAGTAGCGATGTACAACATAATGGTACTTTACAAATACTAAGCCACATGTTTAAGTAACGACCTCCCCAGTAACGATGTACAACATAATGGTACTTTACACATACTATGCAACATGTTTAAATACTGACCTCCCCAGTAGCGATGTACAACATAATGGTACTTTACAAATACTAAGCAACATGTTTAAGTACTGACCTCCCCAGTAGCGATGTACAACAAAATGGTACTTTGCCAATACTAAGCAACACGTTTAAGTACTGAACTCCCCAGTAGCGATGTACAACATAATGGTACTTTACAAATACTAAGCAGCATGTTTAAGTACTGACCTCCCCAGTAGCGATGTACAACATAATGGTACTTTACAAATACTAAGCAACATGTTTAAGTACTGACCTCCCCAGTAGCGATGTACAACATAGTGGTACTTTACAAATACTAAACAACATGTTTAAGTACTGACCTCCCCAGTAGCGATGTATAACATAATGGTACTTTACAAATCCTAACAACATGTTTAAGTACTGACCTCCCCAGTAACGATGTACAACATAATGGTACTTTACAAATACTAAGCAACATGTTTAAGTACTGACTTCCCCAGTAGCGATGTACAACATAATAGTACTTTACAAATACTAAGCAACATCTTTAAGTACTGACCTCCCCAGTGGCGATGTACAACATAATGGTACTTTACAAATACTAAGCAACATGTTTAAATACTGACCTCCCCAGTAGCGATGTACAACATAATGGTACTTTACAAATACTATGCAACATGTTTAAGTACTGACCTCTCCACTGGTGATATACAACAGAATGATACTTTACAAATACTAAGCAACATGTTTAAGTACTGACCTCCCCAGTAGCGATGTACAACATAATGGTACTTTACAAATACTAAGCAACATGTTTACGTACTGACCTCCCCAGTAGCGATGTACAACATAATGGTACTTTACAAATACTAAGCAACATGTTTAAGAACTGACCTCCCCAGTAGCGAAAGTACAACAAAATGGTACTTTACAAATACTAAGCAACATGTTTAAGTACTGAACTCCCCAGTAGCGATGTACAACATAATGGTACTTTACAAATACTAAGCAACATGTTTAAGTACTGACCTCCCCAGTAGAGATGTACAACATAATGGTACTTTACAAATACTAAGCAACATGTTTAAGCACTGACCTCCCCAGTAGCGATCTACAACATAATGGTACTTTACAAATACTAAGTAACATGTTTAAGTACTGACCTCCCCAGTAGTGATGTGCAACATAAAGGTGCTTAACAAATACTAAGCAACATGTTTAAGTACTGAACTCCCCAGTAGCGATGTACAACATAATGGTACTTTACAAATACTAAACAACATGTTTAAGTACTGACCTCCCCAGTAGCGATGTACAACATAATGGTACTTTACATATACTAAACAACATGTTTAAGTACTGACCTGCCAAGTAGCGATGAACAACATAATGGTACTTTACAAATACTAAGCAACATGTTTAAGTACTGACCTCCCCAGTAGCGATGTACAACATAATGGTACTTTACAAATATTAAACAACATGCTTAAGTACTGACCTCCCCAGTAATGATGTACAACATAATGGTACTTTACAAATACTAAGCCACATGTTTAAATACTGACCTCCCCAGTAGCGATGTACAAAATAATGGTACTTTACAAATACTAAGCAACATGTTTAAGTACAGACCTCCCCAGTAGCGATGTACAACATAATGGTACTTTACAAATACTAAGCAACATGTTTAAGTGCTGACATCCCCAGTGGAGATATACAACATAATGGTACTTTACAAATACTAAGCAACATCTTTAAGTACTGACCTCCCCAATAGCGATGTACAACATAATGGTACTTTACAAATACTAAGCAACATTTTTAAGTACTACCCTCCCCAGTAGCGATGTACAACATAATGGTACTTTACAAATCCTAACAACATGTTTAAGTACTGACCTCCCCAGTAACGATGTACAACATAATGGTACTTTACAAATACTAAGAAACATGTTTAAGTACTGACCTCCCCAGTAGCGATGTACAACATAATGGTACTTTAGAAATACTAAGCAACATGTTTAAGTACTGACCTCCCCAGTGGCGATGTACAACATAATGGTACTTTACAAATACTAAGCAACATGTTTAAGTACTGACCTCCCCAGTAGCGATGTACAACATAATGGTACTTTACAAATACTAAGCAACATGTTTAAGTACTGACCTCCCAAGTAGCGATGTACAACATAATGGTACTTTACAAATACTAAGCCACATGTTTAAGTACTGACCTCCCCAGTAACGATGTACAAAATAATGGTACTTTACACATACTATGCAACATGTTTAAGTACTGACCTCCCCAGTAGCGATGTACAACATAATGTTACTTTACAAATAATAAGCAACATGTTTAAATATTGACCTCCCCAGTAGTGATGTACAACATAATGGTACTTTACAAATACTAACCAACATGTTTAAGTACTGAACTCCCCAGTAGCGATGTACAACATAATGGTACTTTACAAATACTAATCTACATGTTTAAGTACTGACCTCCCCAGTAGCGATGTACAACATAACTGTACTTTACAAATACTAAGCAATATGTTTAAGTACTGACCTCCCCAGTAGCGATGTACAACATAATGGTAATTTAAAAATACTAAGCACCATGTTTAAGTACTGACCTCCCCAGTAGCGCTGTACAACAAAATGGCACTTTACAAATACTAAGCAACATGTTTAAGTACTGAACTCCCGAGTAGCGATGTACAACATAATGGTACTTTACAAATACTAAGCAACATGTTTAAGTACTGACCTCCACAGTAGCGATGTACAACATAATGGTACTTTACAAATACTAAACAACATGTTTAAGTACTGACCTCCCCAGTAGCGATGTACAACATAATGGTACTTTACAAATACTAAGCAGCATCATTAGGTACTGACCTCCCCAGTACCGATGTACAACATAATGGTACTTTACAAATACTAAGCCACATGTTTAAGTACTGACCTCTCCAGTAACGATGTACAACATAATGGTACTTTACACATACTATGCAACATGTTTAAGTACTGACCTCCCCAGTAGCGATGTACAACATAATGGTACTTTACAAATACTAAGCAACATGTTAAAATACTGACCTCCCCAGTAGCGATGTACAACAAAATGGTACTTTACAAATACTAAGCAACATGTTTAAGTACTGAACTCCCCAGTAGCGATGTACAACATAATGGTACTTTACAAATACTAAGCAACATGTTTAAGTACTGACCTCCCCGGTAGTGGAGTTAGGATACTGGGTGGTAGAGATCATGTTTATGGTAGTGGAGTTAGGATACTGGGTGCTAGAGATCATGTTTATTGTAGTGGTGTTAGGATACTGGGTGCTAGAGATCATGTTTATGGTAGTGCCGTTAGGATATTGGGTGCTAGAGATCATGTTTATGGTAGTGGAGTTTGGATATTGGGTGCTAGAGATCATGTTTATGGCAGTGGCGTTAGGATACTGGGTGCTAGAGACCATGTTTATGGTAGTGGCGTTAGGATACTGGGTGCTAGAGATCATGTTTATGGTAGTGGAGTTAGGATACCGGGTGCTAGAGGTCATGTTTATGGTAGTGGAGTTAGGATACTGGGTGCTAGAGATCATGTTTATGGTAGTGGAGTTAGGATACTGGGTGCTAGAGATCATATTTATGGTAGTGGAGTTAGGACACTGGATGCTAGAGATCATGTTTATGGAAGTGGCGTTAGAATATTGGATGCCAGAGATCATGTTTATGGTAGTGGAGTTAGGACACCGGGTGCCAGAGATCATGTTTATGGCAGTGGCGTTAGGATATTGGGTGCTAGAGATCATGTTTATGGTAGTGGAGGTAGGATACTGAGTGCTAGAGATCATGTTTATGGTAGTGGAGTTATAATACTAGGTATTAGAGATCATGAACAGACAGCAAAGACAAGCTTAATGTGCACACAAAGCCTGCTTAAGGAAGATGGTAAACATGGGCAGCTACCTTGTCTAACAGTAGCAATACTAATGGGGACACAATGTTGCATATTAGGAGGTGTGCAGCTAAGGAACTCCAGAGGAAGATTTACATTTTACTGGATTACAGAGACCAATCATTTTTTGATAGTGAATCATTTACAGAGAAATGCCACCTACCTCTGATGCAACCCAAACACAAAACCACACTACATTTATCTTTTGTCGACTTTTTAAAATCCACACTGATGCACACATATAAAAAGTTTATTCCAGAAAGTTCAAAAGCTTTGAAACAGTTCTATAGCCCCACCAATAATGGAGGTAAGGATCCTAGAAGTGTCATTTGTAGGCTCTTTTCTCCAGTAGAGATGTACAACATAATGGCACTTTACAAATACTAAGTGACATATTTAAGTACTGACCTCCCCAGTAGCGATGTACAGCATAATGGTACTTTACAAATACTAAGCACCATGTTTAAGTACTGACCTCCCCAGTAGCGATGAAACATAATGGTACTTTACAAATACTAAGCAACATGTTTAAGTACTGACCTCCCCAGTAGCAATGTACAACATAATGGAACTTTGCAATTACTAAGCAACATGTTTAAGTACTGACCTCCTCAGTAGCGATGTACAACATAATGGTACTTTACAAATACTAAGCAACATGTTTAAGTGCTGACCACCCCTGTAGCGATGTACAACATAATGCTGCTTTACAAATAGTAAGCAACATGTTTAAGTACTGTCCTCCCCAGTAGCCATGTCAACATAATGGTTCTTTACAAATACTAAACAACATGTTTAAGTACTGACCTCCCCAGTAGCGATGTACAACATAATGGTACTTTACAAATACTAAACAACATGCTTAAGTACTAACCTCCCCAGTAACAATGTACAACATAATGGTGCTTTACAAATACTAAGCCACATGATTAAGTACTGACCTCCCCAGTAATGATGTACAGCATAATGGTACTTTACAAATACTATGCAACATGTTTAAGTACTGACCTCCTCAGTAGCGATGTACAACATAATGGTACTTTACAAATACTAAGCAACATGTTTAAATACTGACCTCCCCAGTAGCGATGTACAACATAATGGTACTTTACAAATACTAAGCAACATGTTTAAGTACTGACCTCCCCAGTAGCGATGTACAACATAATGGTACTTTACAAATACTAAGCAACATGTTTAAGTGCTGACCTCCCCAGTAGCGATGTACAACATAATGGTACTCTACAAATACTAAGCAACATGTTTAAGTACTGACCTCCCGATTGGTGATATACAACATAATGGTACTTTACAAATACTAAGCAACATGTTTAAGTACTGACCTCCCCAGTAGCGATGTACAACATAATGGTACTTTACAAATACTAAGCAATATGTTTAAGTACTGACCTCCCCAGTAGCGATGTACAACATAATGGTAATTTACAAATACTAAGCACCATGTTTAAGTACTGACCTCCCCAGTAGCGATGTACAACAAAATGGTACTTTACAAATACTAAGCAACATGTTTAAGTACTGACCTCCCCAGTAGCGATGTACAAAATAATGGTACTTTACAAATACTAAGCAACATGTTTAAGTACTGACCTCCCCAGTAGCGATGTACAACATAATGGTACTTTACAAATACTAAGCAACATGTTTAAGTACTGACCTGCCAAGTAGCGATGAACAACATAATGGTACTTTACAAATACTAAGCAACATGTTTAAGTACTGACCTCCCCAGTAGCCATGTCAACATAATGGTTCTTTACAAATACTAAACAACATGTTTAAGTACTGACCTCCCCAGTAGCGATGTTTAACATAATGGTACTTTACAAATCTTAACAACATGTTATGTACTGACCTCCCCAGTAACGATGTACAACATAATGGTACTTTACAAATACTAAGCAACATGTTTAAGTACTGACCTCCCCAGTGGTGATGTACAACATAATGGTACTATACAAATACTAAGCAACATCTTTAAGTACTGACCTCCCCAGTGGAGATGTACAACATAATGGTACTTTACAAATACTAAGCAACATGTTTAAGTACTGACCTCCCCAGTAGCGATGTACAACATAATGGTACTTTACAAATACTAAGCAACATGTTTACGTACTGACCTCCCCAGTAGCGATGTACAACATAATGGTACTTTACAAATACTAAGCAACATGTTTAAGTACTGACCTCCCCAGTAGCGATGTACAACAAAATGGTACTTTACAAATACTAAGCAACATGTTTAAGTACTGAACTCCCCAGTAGCGATGTACAACATAATGGTACTTTACAAATACTAAGCAACATGTTTAAGTACTGACCTCCCCAGTAGCGATGTACAACATAATGGTACTTTACAAATACTAAGCAACATGTTTAAGTACTAACCTCCCCAGTAGCGATGTACAACATAATGGTACTTTACAAATACTAAGTATCATGTTTAAGTACTGACCTCCCCAGTAGTGATGTGCAACATAAAGGTGCTTTCCAAATACTAAGCAACATGTTTAAGTACTGAACTCCCCAGTAGCGATGTACAACATAATGGTACTTTACAAATACTAAACAACATGTTTAAGTACTGACCTCCCCAGTAGCGATGTACAACATAATGGTACTTTACAAATACTAAGCAACATGTTCAAGTACTGGTACTGACCTCCCCAGTTGTGATGTACAACATAATGGTACTTTAGAAATACTAAGCAACATGTTTAAGTACTGACCTCCCCAGTATCGATGCACAATATAATGGTACTTTACAAATACTAAACAACATGTTTAAGTACTGACCTGCCAAGTAGCGATGAACAACATAATGGTACTTTACAAATACTAAGCAACATGTTTAAGTACTGACCTCCCCAGTAGCCATGTCAACATAATGGTTCTTTACAAATACTAAACAACATGTTTAAGTACTGACCTCCCCAGTAGCGATGTACAACATAATGGTACTTTACAAATACTAAACAACATGCTTAAGTACTGACCTCCCCAGTAATGATGTACAACATAATGGTACTTTACAAATACTAAGCCACATGTTTAAATACTGACCTCCCCAGTAGCGATGTACAACATAATGGTACTTTACAAATACTAAGCAACATGTTTAAGGCAGACCTCCCCAGTAGCGATGTACAACATAATGGTACTTTACAAATACTAAGCAACATGTTTAAGTGCTGACATCCCCAGTGGAGATATACAACATAATGGTACTTTACAAATACTAAGCAACATCTTTAAGTACTGACCTCCCCAATAGCGATGTACAACATAATGGTACTTTACAAATACTAAGCAACATTTTTAAGTACTAACCTCCCCAGTAGCGATGTACAACATAATGGTACTTTACAAATCCTAACAACATGTTTAAGTACTGACCTCCCCAGTAACGATGTACAACATAATGGTACTTTACAAATACTAAGAAACATGTTTAAGTACTGACCTCCCCAGTAGCGATGTACAACATAATGGTACTTTACAAATACTAAGCAACATGTTTAAGTACTGACCTCCCCAGTGGCGATGTACAACATAATGGTACTTTACAAATACTAAGCAACATGTTTAAGTACTGACCTCCGCAGTAGCGATGTACAACATAATGGTACTTTACAAATACTAAGCAACATGTTTAAGTACTGACCTCCCAAGTAGCGATGTACAACATAATAGTACTTTACAAATACTAAGCCACATGTTGAAGTACTGACCTCCCCAGTAACGATGTACAAAATAATGGTACTTTACACATACTATGCAACATGTTTAAGTACTGACCTCCCCAGTAGCGATGTACAACATAATGGTACTTTACAAATACTAACCAACATGTTTAAGTACTGAACTCCCCAGTAGCGATGTACAACGTAATGGTACTTTACAAATACTAAGCTACATGTTTAAGTACTGACCTCCCCAGTAGCGATGTACAACATAATTGTACTTTACAAATACTAAGCAATATGTTTAAGTACTGACCTCCCCAGTAGCGATGTACAACATAATGGTAATTTACAAATACTAAGCACCATGTTTAAGTACTGACCTCCCCAGTAGCGATGTACAACAAAATGGCACTTTACAAATACTAAGCAACATGTTTAAGTACTGAACTCCCGAGTAGCGATGTACAACATAATGGTACTTTACAAATACTAAGCAACATGTTTAAGTACTGACCTCCCCAGTAGCGATGTACAACATAATGGTACTTTACAAATACTAAACAACATGTTTAAGTACGGACCTCCCCAGTAGCGATGTACAACATAATGGTACTTTACAAATACTAAGCAACATGTTTAAGTACTGACCTCCCAGGTAGCGATGTACAACATAATGGTACTTTACAAATACTAAGCAGCATGATTACGTACTGACCTCCCCAGTACCGATGTACAACATAATGGTACTTTACAAATACTAAGCCACATGTTTAAGTACTGACCTCCCCAGTAACGATGTACAACATAATGGTACTTTACACATACTATGCAACATGTTTAAGTACTGACCTCCCCAGTAGCGATGTACAACATAATGGTACTTTACAAATACTAAGCAACATGTTTAAATACTGACCTCCCCAGTAGCGATGTACAACAAAATGGTACTTTACAAATACTAAGCAACATGTTTAAGTACTGAACTCCCCAGTAGCGATGTACAACATAATGGTACTTTACAAATACTAAGCAACATGTTTAAGTACTGATCTCCCCGGTAGTGGGGTTAGGATACTGGGTGGTAGAGATCATGTTTATGGTAGTGGAGTTAGGATACTGGGTGCTAGAGATCATGTTTATGGTAGTGGTGTTAGGATACTGGGTGCTATAGATCATGTTTATGGTAGTGCCGTTAGGATATTGGGTGCTAGAGATCATGTTTATGGTAGTGGAGTTTGGATACTGGGTGCTAGAGATCATGTTTATGGCAGTGGCGTTAGGATACTGGATGCTAGAGACCATGTTTATGGTAGTGGCGTTAGGATACTGGGTGCTAGAGATCATGTTTATGGTAGTGGAGTTAGGATACCGGGTGCTAGAGGTCATGTTTATGGTAGTGGAGTTAGGATACTGGGTGCTAGAGATCATGTTTATGGTAGTGGAGTTAGGATACTGGGTGCTAGAGATCATATTTATGGTAGTGGAGTTAGGACACTGGATGCTAGTGATCATGTTTATGGAAGTGGCGTTAGAATATTGGATGCCAGAGATCATGTTTATGGTAGTGGAGTTAGGACACCGGGTGCTAGAGATCATGTTTATGGCAGTGGCGTTAGGATATTGGGTGCTAGAGATCATGTTTATGGTAGTGGAGTTAGGATACCGAGTGCTAGAGATCATGTTTATGGTAGTGGAGTTATAATACTAGGTATTAGAGATCATGAACAGACAGCAAAGACAAGCTTAATGTGCAAACAAAGCCTGCTTAAGGAAGATGGTAAACATGGGCAGCTACCTTGTCTAACAGTAGCAATACTAATGGGGACACAATGTTGCATATTAGGAGGTGTGCAGCTAAGGAACTCCAGAGGAAGATTTACATTTTACTGGATTACAGAGACCAATCATTTTTTGATAGTGAATCATTTACAGAGAAATGCCACCTACCTCTGATGCAACCCAAACACAAAACCACACTACATTTATCTTTTGTCGACTTTTTAAAATCCACACTGATGCACACATATAAAAAGTTTATTCCAGAAAGTTCAAAAGCTTTGAAACAGTTCTATAGCCCCACCAATAATGGAGGTAAGGATCCTAGAAGTGTCATTTGTAGGCTCTTTTCTCCAGTAGAGATGTACAACATAATGGCACTTTACAAATACTAAGTGACATATTTAATTACTGACCTCCCCAGTAGTGATGTACAGCATAATGGTACTTTACAAATACTAAGCACCATGTTTAAGTACTGACCTCCCCAGTAGCGATGAAACATAATGGTACTTTACAAATACTAAGCAACATGTTTAAGTACTGACCTCCCCAGCAGCAATGTACAACATAATGGTACTTTGCAATTACTAAGCAACATGTTTAAGTACTGACCTCCTCAGTAGCGATGTACAACATAATGGTACTTTACAAATACTAAGCAACATGTTTAAGTGCTGACCACCCCTGTAGCGATGTACAACATAATGCTGCTTTACAAATAGTAAGCAACATGTTTAAGTACTGTCCTCCCCAGTAGCCATGTCAACATAATGGTTCTTTACAAATACTAAACAACATGTTTAAGTACTGACCTCCCCAGTAGCGATGTACAACATAATGGTACTTTACAAATACTAAACAACATGCTTAAGTACTAACCTCCCCAGTAACAATGTACAACATAATGGTGCTTTACAAATACTAAGCCACATGATTAAGTACTGACCTCCCCAGTAATGATGTACAGCATAATGGTACTTTACAAATACTATGCAACATGTTTAAGTACTGACCTCCTCAGTAGCGATGTACAACATAATGGTACTTTACAAAAACTAAGCAACATGTTTAAATACTGACCTCCCTGTAGCGATGTACAACTTAATGGTACTTTACAAATACTAAGCAACATGTTTAAGTACTGACCTCCCCAGTAGCGATGTACAACATAATGGTACTTTACAAATACTAAGCAACATGTTTAAGTGCTGACCTCCCCAGTAGCGATGTACAACATAATGGTACTCTACAAATACTAAGCAACATGTTTAAGTACTGACCTCCCCAGTGGTGATATACAACATAATGGTACTTTACAAATACTAAGCAACATGTTTAAGTACTGACCTCCCCAGTAGCGATGTACAACATAATGGTACTTTACAAATACTAAGCAATATGTTTAAGTACTGACCTCCCCAGTAGCGATGTACAACATAATGGTAATTTACAAATACTAAGCACCATGTTTAAGTACTGACCTCCCCAGTAGCGATGTACAACAAAATGGTACTTTACAAATACTAAGCAACATGTTTAAGTACTGACCTCCCCAGTAGCGATGTACAACATAATGGTACTTTACAAATACTAAGCAACATGTTTAAGTACTGACATCCCCAGTAGCGATGTACAACATAATGGTACTTTACAAATACTAAGCAGCATGTTTAAGTACTGACCTCCCCAGTAGTGATGTACAACATAATGGTACTTTACAAATACTAAGCAACATGTTTAAGTACTGACCTCCCCAGGAGCGATGTATAACATAATGGTACTTTACAAATCCTAACAACATGTTTAAGTACTGACCTCCCCAGTAACGATGTACAACAAAATGGTACTTTACAAATACTAAGCAACATGTTTAAGTACTAACCTCCCCAGTGGCGATGTACAACATAATGGTACTTTACAAATACTATGCAACATGTTTAAGTACTGACCTCTCCAGTGGTGATATACAACATAATGGTACGTTACAAATACTAAGCAACATGTTTAAGTACTGACCTCTCCAGTAGCAATGTACAACATAAAGGTACTTTACAAATACTAAGCAATATGTTTAAGTACTGACCTCCCTAGTAGCGATGTACAAAATAATGGTAATTTACAAATACTAAGCACCATGTTTAAGTACTGACCTCCCCAGTAGCGATGTGCAACAAAATGGTACTTTACAAATACTAAGCAACATGTTTAAGTTCTGAACTCCCCAGTAGCCATGTACAACATAATGGTACTTTACAAATACTAAGCAACATGTTTAAGTACTGACCTCCCCAGTGGTGATGTACAACATAATGGTACTTTACAAATACTAAACAACATGTTTAAGTACTGACCTCCCCAGTAGCGATGTACAACATAATGGTACTTTACAAATACTAAGCAACATGTTTAAGTACTGACCTCCCCAGTAGTGATGTACAACATAATGGTACTTTACAAATACTAAGCAACATGTTTACATACTGACCTCCCCAGTAGCGATGTACAACATAATGGTACTTTACAAATACTAAGCAACATGTTTAAGTACTGACCTCCCCAGTAGCGATGTACAACAAAATGGTACTTTACAAATACTAAGCAACATGTTTAAGTACTGAACTCCCCAGTAGCGATGTACAACATAATGGTACTTTACAAATACTAAGCAACATGTTTAAGTACTGACCTCCCCAGTAGCGATGTACAACATAATGCTACTTTACAAATACTAAGCAACATGTTTAAGTACTGACCTCCCCAGTAGTGATGTACAACATAATGGTACTTTACAAATACTAAGTAACATGTTTAAGTACTGACCTCCCCAGTAGTGATGTGCAACATAAAGGTGCTTTACAAATACTAAGCAACATGTTTAAGTACTGAACTCCCCAGTAGCGATGTACAACATAATGGTACTTTACAAATACTAAACAACATGTTTAAGTACTGACCTCCCCAGTAGCGATGTACAACATAATGGTACTTTACAAATACTAAACAACATGCTTAAGTACTGACCTGCCAAGTAGCGATGAACAACATAATGGTACTTTAATAATAATAAGCAACATGTTCAAGTACTGGTACTGACCTCCCCAGTTGTGATGTACAACATAATGGTACTTTACAAATACTAAGCAACATGTTTAAGTACTGACCTCCCCAGTAGGGCTGTACAACATAATGGTACTTTACAAATACTAAGCAACATGTTTAAGTAGTGACCTCCCCAGTAGCGATGTACAACATAATGGTACTTTACAAATACTAAGCAACATGTTTAAGTACTGACCTCCCCAGTAGAGATGTACAGCATAATGGTACTTTACAAACACTGAGCAACATGTTTGAGTACTGACCTCCCCATTAGCGATGTACAACATAATGGTACTTTACAAATACTAAGCAACATGTTTAAGTACAGACCTCCCCAGTAGCGATGTACAACATAATGGTACTTTACAAATACTAAGCAACATGTTTAAGTGCTGACCTCCCCAGTAGCGATGTACAACATAATGGTACTTTACAAATACTAAGCAATATATTTAAGTACTGACCTCCCCAGTAACGATGTACAACATAATGGTACTTTACAAATACTAAGCCACATGTTTAAGTACTGACCTCCCCAGTAATGATGTACAACATAATGGTACTTTACAAATACTAAGCCACATGTTTAAGTACTGACCTCCCCAGTAATGATGTACAGCATAATGGTACTTTACAAATACTATGCAACATGTTTAAGTACTGACCTCCCCAGTAGCGATGTACAACATAATGGTCCTTTACAAATACTAAGCAACATGTTTAAATATTGACCTCCCAGTAGCGATGTACAATATAATGGTACTTTACAAATACTAAGCAACATGTTTAAGTACAGACCTCCCCGGTAGCGATGTACAACATAATGGTACTTTACAAATACTAAGCAACATGTTTAAGTGCTGACCTCCCCAGTAGCGATGTATAACATAATGGTACTTTACAAATACTAAGCAACACGTTTAAGTACTGACCTCCCCAGTGGAGATATACAACATAATGGTACTTTACAAATACTAAGCAACATCTCTAAGTACTGACCTCCCCAATAGCGATGTACAACATAATGGTACTTTACAAATACTAAGCAATATATTTAAGTACTGACCTCCCAGTAGAGATGAACAACATAATTGTACTTTACAAATACTAAGCAACATGTTTAAGTACTGACCTCCCCAGTAGCAATGTACAACCTAATGGTACTTTACAAATACTAAGCAACATGTTTAAGTACTGACCTCCACAGTAGAGATGTACAGCTTAAAGGTACTTTACAAATACTAAGCAACATGTTTGAGTACTGACCTCCCCATTAGTGATGTACAACATAATGGTACTTTACAGATACTAAGCAACATATTTAAGTACTGACCTCCCCTGTAGCGATGTAAAACTTAATGATACTTTAGAAATACTAAACAACATATTTAAGTACTGACCTCCCAGTAGCGATGTACAACATAATGGTATTTTACAAATACTAAGCAACATGTTTAAGTACTGACCTCCCCAGTAGCGATGTACAACATAATGGTACTTTACAAATACTAAGCTACATGTTTAAGTACTGACCTCCCCAGTAACGATGTACAATATAATGGTACTTTACAGATACTAAGCAACATATTTAAGTACTGACCTCCCCTGTAGCGATGTAAAACTTAATGATACTTTAGAAATACTAAACAACATATTTAAGTACTGACCTCCCAGTAGCGATGTACAACATAATGGTATTTTACAAATACTAAGCAACATGTTTAAGTACTGACCTCCCCAGTAGCGATGTACAACATAATGGTACTTTACAAATACTAAGCTACATGTTTAAGTACTGACCTCCCCAGTAACGATGTACAATATAATGGTACTTTACAAATAGTATGCAACATGTTTAAGTACTAACCTCCACAGTAGCGATGTACAACATAATGGTACTTTACAAATACTAAGCAACATGTTTAAATACTGACCTCCCCAGTAGTGATGTACAACATAATGGTACTTTGCAAATACTAAGCTACATGTTTAAGTACTGATCTTCCCAGTAGCGATGTACACCATAATGGTACTTTACAAATACTAAGCAACATTTTTAAGTACTAACCTCCCCAGTAGTGATGTACAACATAATGGTACTTTACAAATCCTAACAACATGTTTAAGTACTGACCTCCCCAGTAACGATGTACAACATAATGGTACTTTACAAATACTAAGAAACATGTTTAAGTACTGACCTGCCCAGTAGCGATGTACAACATAATGGTACTTTACAAATACTAAGCAACATGTTTAAGTACTGACCTCCCCAGTGGCGATGTACAACATAATGGTACTTTACAAATACTAAGCAACATTTTTAAGTACTGATCTCCCCAGTAGCGATGTACAACATAATGGTACTTTACAAATACTAAGCAATATGTTTAAGTACTGACCTCCCCAGTAGCGATGTACAACATAATGGTAATTTACAAATACTAAGCACCATGTTTAAGTACTGACCTCCCCAGTAGCGATGTACAACAAAATGGTACTTTACAAATACTAAGCAACATGTTTAAGTACTGACCTCCCCAGTAGCGATGTACAACATAATGGTACTTTACAAATACTAAGCAACATGTTTAAGTACTGACCTCCCCAGTAGCGATGTACAACATAATGGTACTTTACAAATACTAAGCAGCATGTTTAAGTACTGACCTCCCCAGTAGCGATGTACAACATAATGGTACTTCACAAATACTAAGCAACATGTTTAAGTACTGACCTCCCCAGGAGCGATGTATAAAATAATGGTACTTTACAAATCCTAACAACATGTTTAAGTACTGACCTCCCCAGTAATGATGTACAACATAATGGTACTTTACAAATACTAAGCAACATGTTTAAGTACTAACCTCCCCAGTGGCGATGTACAACATAATGGTACTTTACAAATACTAAGCAACATCTTTAAGTACTGACCTCCCCAGTGGCGATGTACAACATAATGGTACTTTACAAATACTAAGCAACATGTTTAAGTACTGACCTCCCCAGTAGCGATGTACAACATAATGGTACTTTACAAATACTATGCAACATGTTTAAGTACTGACCTCTCCAGTGGTGATATACAGCATAATGGTACTTTACAAATACTAAGCAACATGTTTAAGTGCTGACCTCCCCAGTAGCGATGTACAACATAATGGTACTTTACAAATACTAAGCAATATATTTAAGTACTGACCTCCCCAGTAACGATGTACAACATAATGGTACTTTACAAATACTAAGCCACATGTTTAAGTACTGACCTCCCCAGTAATGATGTACAACATAATGGTACTTTACAAATACTAAGCCACATGTTTAAGTACTGACCTCCCCAGTAATGATGTACAGCATAATGGTACTTTACAAATACTATGCAACATGTTTAAGTACTGACCTCCCCAGTAGCGATGTACAACATAATGGTCCTTTACAAATACTAAGCAACATGTTTAAATATTGACCTCCCCAGTAGCGATGTACAATATAATGGTACTTTACAAATACTAAGCAACATGTTTAAGTACAGACCTCCCCGGTAGCGATGTACAACATAATGGTACTTTACAAATACTAAGCAACATGTTTAAGTGCTGACCTCCCCAGTAGCGATGTATAACATAATGGTACTTTACAAATACTAAGCAACACGTTTAAGTACTGACCTCCCCAGTGGAGATATACAACATAATGGTACTTTACAAATACTAAGCAACATCTCTAAGTACTGACCTCCCCAATAGCGATGTACAACATAATGGTACTTTACAAATACTAAGCAATATATTTAAGTACTGACCTCCCCAGTAGAGATGAACAACATAATTGTACTTTACAAATACTAAGCAACATGTTTAAGTACTGACCTCCCCAGTAGCAATGTACAACCTAATGGTACTTTACAAATACTAAGCAACATGTTTAAGTACTGACCTCCACAGTAGAGATGTACAGCTTAAAGGTACTTTACAAATACTAAGCAACATGTTTGAGTACTGACCTCCCCATTAGTGATGTACAACATAATGGTACTTTACAGATACTAAGCAACATATTTAAGTACTGACCTCCCCTGTAGCGATGTAAAACTTAATGATACTTTAGAAATACTAAACAACATATTTAAGTACTGACCTCCCAGTAGCGATGTACAACATAATGGTATTTTACAAATACTAAGCAACATGTTTAAGTACTGACCTCCCCAGTAGCGATGTACAACATAATGGTACTTTACAAATACTAAGCTACATGTTTAAGTACTGACCTCCCCAGTAACGATGTACAATATAATGGTACTTTACAGATACTAAGCAACATATTTAAGTACTGACCTCCCCTGTAGCGATGTAAAACTTAATGATACTTTAGAAATACTAAACAACATATTTAAGTACTGACCTCCCAGTAGCGATGTACAACATAATGGTATTTTACAAATACTAAGCAACATGTTTAAGTACTGACCTCCCCAGTAGCGATGTACAACATAATGGTACTTTACAAATACTAAGCTACATGTTTAAGTACTGACCTCCCCAGTAACGATGTACAATATAATGGTACTTTACAAATAGTATGCAACATGTTTAAGTACTAACCTCCACAGTAGCGATGTACAACATAATGGTACTTTACAAATACTAAGCAACATGTTTAAATACTGACCTCCCCAGTAGTGATGTACAACATAATGGTACTTTGCAAATACTAAGCTACATGTTTAAGTACTGATCTTCCCAGTAGCGATGTACACCATAATGGTACTTTACAAATACTAAGCAACATTTTTAAGTACTAACCTCCCCAGTAGTGATGTACAACATAATGGTACTTTACAAATCCTAACAACATGTTTAAGTACTGACCTCCCCAGTAACGATGTACAACATAATGGTACTTTACAAATACTAAGAAACATGTTTAAGTACTGACCTGCCCAGTAGCGATGTACAACATAATGGTACTTTACAAATACTAAGCAACATGTTTAAGTACTGACCTCCCCAGTGGCGATGTACAACATAATGGTACTTTACAAATACTAAGCAACATTTTTAAGTACTGATCTCCCAGTAGCGATGTACAACATAATGGTACTTTACAAATACTAAGCAATATGTTTAAGTACTGACCTCCCCAGTAGCGATGTACAACATAATGGTAATTTACAAATACTAAGCACCATGTTTAAGTACTGACCTCCCCAGTAGCGATGTACAACAAAATGGTACTTTACAAATACTAAGCAACATGTTTAAGTACTGACCTCCCCAGTAGCGATGTACAACATAATGGTACTTTACAAATACTAAGCAACATGTTTAAGTACTGACCTCCCCAGTAGCGATGTACAACATAATGGTACTTTACAAATACTAAGCAGCATGTTTAAGTACTGACCTCCCCAGTAGCGATGTACAACATAATGGTACTTTACACATACTATGCAACATGTTTACTGACCTCCCCAGTAGCGATGTACAACATAATGGTACTTTACAAATACTAAGCAACATGTTTAAATACTGACCTCCCCAGTAGCGATGTACAACAAAATGGTACTTTACAAATACTAAGCAACATGTTTAAGTACTGACCTCCCCAGTAGCGATGTACAACATAATGGTACTTTACAAATACTAAGCAACATGTTTAAGTACTGACCTCCCCGGTAGTGGAGTTAGGATACTGGGTGGTAGAGATCATGTTTATGGTAGTGCCGTTAGGATATTGGGTGCTAGAGATCATGTTTATGGTAGTGGTGTTAGGATACTGGGTGGTAGAGATCATGTTTATGGTAGTGCCGTTAGGATATTGGGTGCTAGAGATCATGTTTATCGTAGTGGAGTTTGGTTATTGGGTGCTAGAGATCATGTTTATGGCAGTGGCGTTAGGATACTGGGTGCTAGAGACCATGTTTATGGTAGTGGCGTTAGGATACTGGGTGCTAGAGATCATGTTTATGGTAGTGGAGTTAGGATACCGGGTGCTAGAGGTCATGTTTATGGTAGTGGAGTTAGGATACTGGGTGCTAGAGATCATGTTTATGGTAGTGGAGTTAGGATACTGGGTGCTAGAGATCATATTTATGGTAGTGGAGTTAGGACACTGGATGCTAGAGATCATGTTTATGGAAGTGGCGTTAGAATATTGGATGCCAGAGATCATGTTTATGGTAGTGGAGTTAGGACACCGGGTGCTAGAGATCATGTTTATGGCAGTGGCGTTAGGATATTGGGTGCTAGAGATCATGTTTATGGTAGTGGAGTTAGGATACCGAGTGCTAGAGATCATGTTTATGGTAGTGGAGTTATAATACTAGGTATTAGAGATCATGAACAGACAGCAAAGACAAGCTTAATGTGCAAACAAAGCCTGCTTAAGGAAGATGGCAAACATGGGCAGCTACCTTGTCTAACAGTAGCAATACTAATGGGGACACAATGTTGCATATTAGGAGGTGTGCAGCTAAGGAACTCCAGAGGAAGATTTACATTTTACTGGATTACAGAGACCAATCATTTTTTGATAGTGAATCATTTACAGAGAAATGCCACCTACCTCTGATGCAACCCAAACACAAAACCACACTACATTTATCTTTTGTCGACTTTTTAAAATCCACACTGATGCACACATATAAAAAGTTTATTCCAGAAAGTTCAAAAGCTTTGAAACAGTTCTATAGCCCCACCAATAATGGAGGTAAGGATTCTAGAAGTGTCATTTGTAGGCTCTTTCCTCCAGTAGAGATGTACAACATAATGGCACTTTACAAATACTAAGTGACATATTTAAGTACTGACCTCCCCAGTAGCGATGTACAGCATAATGGTACTTTACAAATACTAAGCCCCATGTTTAAGTACTGACCTCCCCAGTAGCGATGAAACATAATGGTACTTTACAAATACTAAGCAACATGTTTAAGTACTGACCTCCCCAGTAGCAATGTACAACATAATGGTACTTTGCAATTACTAAGCAACATGTTTAAGTACTGACCTCCTCAGTAGCGATGTACAACATAATGGTACTTTACAAATACTAAGCAACATGTTTAAGTGCTGACCACCCCTGTAGCGATGTACAACATAACGCTGCTTTACAAATAGTAAGCAACATGTTTAAGTACTGTCCTCCCCAGTAGCCATGTCAACATAATGGTTCCTTACAAATACTAAACAACATGTTTAAGTACTGACCTCCCCAGTTGCGATGTACAACATAATGGTACTTTACAAATACTAAACAACATGCTTAAGTACTAACCTCCCCAGTAACAATGTACAACATAATGGTGCTTTACAAATACTAAGCCACATGATTAAGTACTGACCTCCCCAGTAATGATGTACAGCATAATGGTACTTTACAAATACTATGCAACATGTTTAAGTACTGACCTCCTCAGTAGCGATGTACAACATAATGGTACTTTACAAATACTAAGCAACATGTTTAAATACTGACCTCCCCAGTAGTGATGTACAACATAATGGTACTTTACAAATACTAAGCAACATGTTTAAGTACTGACCTCCCCAGTAGCGATGTACAACATAATGGTACTTTACAAATACTAAGCAACATGTTTAAGTGCTGACCTCCCCAGTAGCGATGTACAACATAATGGTACTCTACAAATACTAAGCAATATGTTTAAGTACTGACCTCCCCAGTGGTGATATACAACATAATGGTACTTTACAAATACTAAGCAACATGTTTAAGTACTGACCTCCCCAGTAGCGATGTACAACATAATGATACTTTACAAATACTAAGCAATATGTTTAAGTACTGACCTCCCCAGTAGCGATGTACAACATAATGGTAATTTGCAAATACTAAGCACCATGTTTAAGTACTGACCTCCCCAGTAGCGATGTACAACAAAATGGTACTTTACAAATACTAAGCAACATGTTTAAGTACTGACCTCCCCAGTAGCGATGTACAACATAATGGTACTTTACAAATACTAAGCAACATGTTTAAGTACTGACCTCCCCAGTAGCGATGTACAACATAATGGTACTTTACAAATACTAAGCAGCATGTTTAAGTACTGACCTCCCCAGTAGCGATGTACAACATAATGGTACTTTACAAATACTAAGCAACATGTTTAAGTACTGACCTCCCCAGGAGCGATGTATAACATAATGGTACTTTACAAATCCTAACAACATGTTTAAGTACTGACCTCCCCAGTAGCGATGTACAACATAATGGTACTTTACAAATACTATGCAACATGTTTAAGTACTGACCTCTCCAGTGGTGATATACAACATAATGGTACTTTACAAATACTAAGCAACATGTTTAAGTACTGAACTCCCCAGTAGCGATGTACAACATAATGGTACTTTACAAATACTAAGCAATATGTTTAAGTACTGACCTCCCTAGTAGCGATGTACAAAATAATGGTAATTTACAAATACTAAGCACCATGTTTAAGTACTGACCTCCCCAGTAGCGATGTGCAACAAAATGGTACTTTGCAAATACTAAGCAACATGTTTAAGTACTGAACTCCCCAGTAGCCATGTACAACATAATGGTACTTTACAAATACTAAGCTACATGTTTAAGTACTGACCTCCCCAGTGGCGATGTACAACATAATGGTACTTTACAAATACTAAACAACATGTTTAAGTACTGACCTCCCCAGTAGCGATGTACAACATAATGGTACTTTACAAATACTAAGCAACATGTTTAAGTACTGACCTCCCCAGTAGTGATGTACAACATAATGGTACTTTACAAATACTAAGCAACATGTTTACGTACTGACCTCCCCAGTAGCGATGTACAACATAATGGTACTTTACAAATACTAAGCAACATGTTTAAGTACTGACCTCCCCAGTAGCGATGTACAACAAAATGGTACTTTACAAATACTAAGCAACATGTTTAAGTACTGAACTCCCCAGTAGCGATGTACAACATAATGGTACTTTACAAATACTAAGCAAAATGTTTAAGTACTGACCTCCCCAGTAGCGATGTACAACATAATGGTACTTTACAAATACTAAGCAACATGTTTAAGTACTGACCTCCCCAGTAGCGATGTACAACATAATGGTACTTTACAAATACTAAGTAACATGTTTAAGTACTGACCTCCCCAGTAGTGATGTGCAACATAAAGGTGCTCTACAAATACTAAGCAACATGTTTAAGTACTGAACTCCCCAGTAGCGATGTACAACATAATGGTACTTTACAAATACTAAACAACATGTTTAAGTACTGACCTCCCCAGTAGCGATGTACAACATAATGGTACTTTACAAATACTAAACAACATGCTTAAGTACTGACCTGCCAAGTAGCGATGAACAACATAATGGTACTTTACAAATACTAAGCAACATGTTCAAGTACTGGTACTGACCTCCCCAGTTGTGATGTACAACATAATGGTACTTTACAAATAATAAGCAACATGTTTAAGTAGTGACCTCCCCAGTAGCGATGTACAACATAATGGTACTTTACAAATACTAAGCAACATGTTTAAGTACTGACCTCCCCAGTAGAGATGTACAGCATAATGGTACTTTACAAACACTGAGCAACATGTTTGAGTACTGACCTCCCCATTAGCGATGTACAACATAATGGTACTTTACAAATACTAAGCAACATGTTTAAGTACAGACCTCCCCAGTAGCGATGTACAACATAATGGTACTTTACAAATACTAAGCAACATGTTTAAGTGCTGACCTCCCCAGTAGCGATGTACAACATAATGGTACTTTACAAATACTAAGCATCACGTTTAAGTACTGACCTCCCCAGTGGAGATATACAACATAATGGTACTTTACAAATACTAAGCAACATCTTTAAGTACTGACCTCCCCAATAGCGATGTACAACATAATGGTACTTTACAAATACTAAGCAATATATTTAAGTACTGACCTCCCCAGTAACGATGTACAACATAATGGTACTTTACAAATACTAAGCCACATGTTTAAGTACTGACCTCCCCAGTAATGATGTACAACATAATGGTACT
This sequence comes from Protopterus annectens, assembly GCF_019279795.1. NCBI lineage: Eukaryota > Metazoa > Chordata > Ceratodontiformes > Protopteridae > Protopterus > Protopterus annectens. The sequence goes on from NC_056732.1 coordinate 1,878,937,059, forward strand.
TTACAAATACTAAGCCACATGTTTTAGTACTGACCTCCCCAGTAATGATGTACAGCATAATGGTACTTTACAAATACTATGCAACATGTTTAAGTACTGACCTCCCCAGTAGCGATGTACAACATAATGGTACTTTACAAATACTAAGCAACATGTTTAAATACTGACCTCCCCAGTAGCGATGTACAACATAATGGTACTTTACAAATACTAAGCAACATGTTTAAGTACAGACCTCCCTAGTAGCGATGTACAACATAATGGTACTTTACAAATACTAAGCAACATGTTTAAGTGCTGACCTCCCCAGTAGCGATGTATAACATAATGGTACTTTACAAATACTAAGCAACACGTTTAAGTACTGACCTCCCCAGTGGAGATATACAACATAATGGTACTTTACAAATACTAAGCAACATCTCTAAGTACTGACCTACCCAATAGCGATGTACAACATAATGGTACTCTACAAATACTAAGCAATATATTTAAGTACTGACCTCCCCAGTAATGATGTACAACATAATGGTACTTTACAAATACTAAGCAACATGTTTAAATACTGACCTCCCCAGTAGCGATGAACAACATAATTGTACTTTACAAATACTAAGCAACATGTTTAAGTACTGACCTCCCCAGTAGCGATGTACAACATAATGGTACTTTACAAATACTAAGCAACATGTTTAAGTACTGACCTCCCCAGTAGCGATGTACAACATAATGGTACTTTACAAATACTAAGCAGCATGTTTAAGTACTGACCTCCCCAGTAGCGATGTACAACATAATGGTACTTTACAAATACTAAGCAACATGTTTAAGTACTGTCCTCCCCAGGAGCGATGGATAACATAATGGTACTTTACAAATCCTAACAACATGTTTAAGTACTGACCTCCCCAGTAACGATGTACAACAAAATGGTACTTTACAAATACTAAGCAACATGTTTAAGTACTAACCTCCCCAGTGGCGATGTACAACATAATGGTACTTTACAAATACTATGCAACATGTTTAAGTACTGACCTCTCCAGTGGTGATATACAACATAATGGTACTTTACAAATACTAAGCAACATGTTTAAGTACTGACCTCCCCAGTAGCGATGTACAACATAATGGTACTTTACAAATACTAAGCAATATGTTTAAGTACTGACCTCCCTAGTAGCGATGTACAAAATAATGGTAATTTACAAATACTAAGCACCATGTTTAAGTACTGACCTCCCCAGTAGCGATGTGCAACAAAATGGTACTTTACAAATACTAAGCAACATGTTTGAGTACTGACCTCCCCATTAGTGATGTACAACATAATGGTACTTTACAGATACTAAGCAACATATTTAAGTACTGACCTCCCCAGTAGCGATGTAAAACTTAATGATACTTTAGAAATTCTAAACAACATATTTAAGTACTGACCTCCCAGTAGCGATGTACAACATAATGGTATTTTACAAATACTAAGCAACATGTTTAAGTACTGACCTCCCCAGTAGCGATGTACAACATAATGGTACTTTACAAATACTAAGTTACATGTTTAAGTACTGACTTCCCCAGTAATGATGTACAATATAATGGTACTTTACAAATAGTATGCAACATGTTTAAGTACTAACCTCCACAGTAGCGATGTACAACATAATGGTACTTTACAAATAATAAGCAACATGTTTAAATACTGATCTCCCCAGTAGTGATGTACAACATAATGGTACTTTACAAATACTAAGCTACATGTTTAAGTACTGACCTTCCCAGTAGCGATGTACACCATAATGGTACTTTACAAATACTAAGCAACATTTTTAAGTACTAACCTCCCCAGTAGTGATGTACAACATAATGGTACTTTACAAATCCTAACAACATGTTTAAGTACTGACCTCCCCAGTAACGATGTACAACATAATGGTACTTTACAAATACTAAGAAACATGTTTAAGTACTGACCTCCCCAGTAGCTATGTACAACATAATGGTACTTTACAAATACTAAGCAACATGTTTAAGTACTGACCTCCCCAGTGGCGATGTACAACATAATGGTACTTTACAAATACTAAGCAACATTTTTAAGTACTGACCTCCCCAGTAGTGTTTACAACATAATGGTACTTTACAAATACTAAGCAACATATTTAAGTACTGACCTCCCAAGTAGCGATGTACAACATAATGGTACTTTACAAATACTAAGCCACATGTTTAAGTAACGACCTCCACAGTAACGATGTACAGCATAATCATACTTTACACATACTATGCAACATGTTTAAATACTGACCTCCCCAGTAGCGATGTACAACATAATGGTACTTTACAAATACTAAGCAAAATGTTTAAGTACTGACCTCCCCAGTAGCGATGTACAACAAAATATTACTTTACATATACTAAGCAACTTGTTTAAGTACTGAACTCCCCAGTAGCGATGTACAACATAATGGTACTTTACAAATACTAAGCAGCATGTTTAAGTACTGACCTCCCCAGTAGCGATGTACAACATAATGGTACTTTACAAATACTAAGCAACATGTTTAAGTACTGACCTCCCCAGTAGCTATGTACAACATAATGGTACTTTACAAATACTAAGCAACATGTTTAAGTACTGACTCCCCAGTAGCGATGTATAACATAATGGTACTTTACAAATCCTAACAACATGTTTAAGTACTGACCTCCCCAGTAACGATGTACAACATAATGGTACTTTACAAATACTAAGCAACATGTTTAAGTACTGACCTCCCCAGTGGCGATGTACAACTTAATGGTACTTTACAAATACTAAGCAACATCTTTAAGTACTGACCTCCCCAGTGGCGATGTACAACATAATGGTACTTTACAAATACTAAGCAACATGTTTAAGTACTGACCTCCCCAGTAGCGATGTACAACATAATGGTACTTTACAAATACTATGCAACATGTTTAAGTACTGACCTCTCCAGTGGTGATATACAACATAATGTTACTTTACAAATACTAAGCAACATGTTTAAGTACTGACCTCCCCAGTAGCGATGTACAACGTAATGGTACTTTACAAATCCTAAGCAATATGTTTAAGTACTGACCTCCCTAGTAGCGATGTACAAAATAATGGTAATTTAGAAATACTAAGCACCATGTTTAAGTACTGACCTCCCCAGTAGCGATGTGCAACAAAATGGTACTTTACAAATACTAAACAACATGTTTAAGTACTGACCTCCCCAGAAGCGATGTACAACATAATGGTACTTTACAAATACTAAGCAACATGTTTAAGTACTGACCTCCCCAGTAGCGATGTACAACATAATGGTACTTTACAAATACTAAGTAACATGTTTAAGTACTGACCTCCCCAGTAGTGATGTGCAACATAATGGTGCTTTACAAATACTAAGCAACATGTTTAAGTACTGAACTCCCCAGTAGCGATGTACAACATAATGGTACTTTACAAATACTAAACAACATGTTTAAGTACTGACCTCCCCAGTGGCGATGTACAACATAATGGTACTTTACAAATACTAAACAACATGTTTAAGTACTGACCTGCCAAGTAGCGATGAACAACATAATGGTACTTTACAAATACTAAGCAACATGTTTAAGTACTGACCTCCCCAGTAGCGATGTACAACATAAAGTTACTTTACAAATACTAAGCAACATGTTTAAGTACTGACCTCCCCAGTAGCGATGTACAACATAATGGTACTTTACAAATACTAAGCAACATGTTTAAGTACTGACCTCCCCAGTAGAGACGTACAGCATAATGGTACTTTACAAATACTAAGCAACATGTCTGAGTACTGACCTTCCCATTAGTGATGTACAACATAATGGTACTTTACAAATACTAAGCAAAATATTTAAGTACTGACCTCCCATGTAGCGATGTAAAACAAAACGATACTTTACAAATACTAAACAACATGTTTAAGTACTGACCTCCCCAGTAGCGATGTACAACATAATGGTATTTTACAAATAGTAAGCAACATGTTTAAGTACTGACCTCCCCAGTAGCGATGTACAACATAGTGGTACTTTACAAATACTAAGCTACATGTTTAAGTACTGACCTCCCCAGTAACGATGTGCAACATAATGGTACTTTACAAATAGTATGCAACATGTTTAAGTACTGACCTCCCCAGTAGCGATGTACAACATAATGGTACTTTACAAATACTAAACAACATGTTTAAATACTGACCTCCCCAGTAGCGATGTACAACATTATGGTACTTTACAAATACTAAGCAACATGTTTAAGTACTGACCTCCCCAGTAGCGATGTTGAACATAATGGTACTTTACAAATACTAAGCAACATTTTTAAGTACTAACCTCCCCAGTAGCGATGTACAACATAATGGTACTTTACAAATACTAAATAACATGTTTAAGTACTGACCTCCCCAATAGCGATGTATAACATAATGGTACTTTACAAATCCTAACAACATGTTTAAGTACTGACCTCCCCAGTAACGATGTACAACATAATGGTACTTTACAAATACTAAGCAACATATTTAAGTACTGACCTCCCCAGTAGCGATGTGCAACATAATGGTAATTTACAAATACTAAGCAGCATGTTTAAGTACTGACCTCCCCAGTGGCGATGTACAACATAATGGTACTTTACAAATACTAAGCAACATGTTTAAGTACTGACCTCCCCGGTGGCGATGTACAACATAATGGTACTTTACAAATACTAAGCAACATGTTTAAGTACTGACCTCCTCAGTAACGATGTACAACATAATGGTACTTTACAAATACTAAGCCACATGTTTAAGTACTGACCTCCCCCGTAACGGTGTACAACATAATGGTACTTTACAAATACTATGCAACATGTTTAAGTACTGACCTCCCCAGTAGCGATGTACAACATAATGGTACTTTACAAATACTAAGCAACATGTTTAAATACTGACCTCCCCAGTAGCGATGTACAGCATAATGGTACTTTACAAATACTAAGCAACATGTTTAAGTACTGACCTCCCCAGTAGCGATGTACAACATAATGGTACTTTACAGATACTAAGCAACATGTTTAAGTGCTGACCTCCCCTGTAGTGATGTACAACATAATGGTACTTTACAAATACTAAGCTACATGTTTAAGTACTGACCTCCCCAGTAACGATGTGCAACATATTGGTACTTTACAAATAGTATGCAACATGTTTAAGTACTGACCTCCCCAGTAGCGATGTACAACATAATGGTACTTTACAAATACTAAACAACATGTTTAAATACTGACCTCCCCAGTAGCGATGTACAACATTATGGTACTTTACAAATGCTAAGCAACATGTTTAAGTACTGACCTCCCCAGTAGCGATGTTGAACATAATGGTACTTTACAAATACTAAGCAACATTTTTAAGTACTAACCTCCCCAGTAGTGATGTACAACATAATGGTACTTTACAAATACTAAATAACATGTTTAAGTACTGACCTCCCCAATAGCGATGTATAACATAATGGTACTTTACAAATCCTAACAACATGTTTAAGTACTGACCTCCCCAGTAACGATGTACAACATAATGGTACTTTACAAATACTAAGCAACATATTTAAGTACTGACCTCCCCAGTGGCGATGTACAACATAATGGTACTTTACAAATACTAAGCAACATGTTTAAGTACTGACCTCCCCGGTGGCGATGTACAACATAATGGTACTTTACAAATACTAAGCAACATGTTTAAGTACTGACCTCCTCAGTAACGATGTACAACATAATGGTACTTTACAAATACTAAGCCACGTGTTTAAGTACTGACCTCCCCCATAATGGTGTACATCATAATGGTACTTTACAAATACTATGCAACATGTTTAAGTACTGACCTCCCCAGTGGCAATGTACAACATAATGGTACTTTACAAATACTAAGCAACATGTTTAAATACTGACCTCCCCAGTAGCGATGTGCAGCATAATGGTACTTTACAAATACTAAGCAACATGTTTAAGTACTGACCTCCCTAGTAGTGATGTACAACATAATGGTACTTTACAGATACTAAGCAACATGTTTAAGTGCTGACCTCCCCTGTAGTGATGTACAACATAATGGTACTTTACAAATACTAAGCAACATGTTTAAGTACTGACCTCCCCAGTAGCAATGTACAACATAATGGTACTTTGCAAATACTAAGCAACATATTTAAGTACTGACCTCCCCTGTAGTGATGTACAAAATAATGGTACTTTACAAATACTAAGCAACATTTTTAAGTACTGACCTCCCCAGTAACGATGTACAACATAATGGTACTTTACAAATACTAAGCAAAGTACAGTTGTGTACCTACCATAAATGTAGATGTTTGAGTGTATTCACTGTTGCAGTCATTACAGTTGGGTTATCCTGCTGGCAGGCTACCCGTAGTCGGCCTAAATTCCAAAGTCTAGGTCCGGCTTTGGTTGCTGTCACCTCTTCCCTGACATCAGTGTGCCAGGGGTATAAAAGATGCAGCTGACGCCATTTCCTTCAGTTTTTCTTGCCCCAGATGTCAGGTGCCCTCAAATTGGTAGGCTGAAAATCATGCCAGTAAGTATGCATGCACAAAAATAAACATATTCTTCATCTACAAGCAAATACACCACACAGGTTGTATAGGATAGAGAAGTATAGATAAGTCCCAGCAAAGAAAAGGGGGATGGTGGGTGGGTAACCTGGACTGCAACAGTGAATACACTCGAACATCTACATTAATTGTAGGTACACAACTGTACTATGTTCATCGTGTTTCACTGTTGCAGTCATTACACTTGGGTTGAATCCCAAAGCTGAGGTTGGGTGGCGTGGTCTAAATTGGATTAGGAGAAGCTATAAGGCCCTGTAGAACCGCAGTGGCAAAGCCTGCTCTTGATTTAGAGTAGAGAGGTAAGTCATAGTGCTTGGTAAAAGTGTGCACTGAACTCCAAGTTGCAGCCTCTAAAATGTCTTTAGTTGGTACTTCTCTGAGAACGGCTGCTGAAGTGGCTACTGCTCTGGTAGAGTGAGGCCTAATGCCCTTAGGCACTGATTTGCCATGTTGTGAATAGCAGAAATGAATGCAGTGGCCTATCCATTTTGAAATAGTCTGCTTTGAGATAGCCTTCCCTTGTGATCCTGCAGCATATGCTACTAAGAGTTGCTCAGTCTTTCTGAAAGCTTTAATTCTGTCCAAGTAGAAGCGAAGCTGTCTGTGTATTTCCAAAGAATGCAAGAGTCTCTCACCCTTATTCTGTGGGTTTGGATAAAAAGTAGGCAAATGAATGGTTTGGTTAAGGGCCACACTGGACATTACCTTAGGCATAAACGTCAGGTTCATCCTCAGAGAAACCCTGTCTGGATGGAAAATGATAAAAGTTTCCACAGCCATGAGTGCCTGTAACTCTGAGACTCGTCTGGCAAAGGTTATTGCTAGGAGCAGAGCTGTTTTCCAAGATAAGAACTTTATTTCAGCTGTATTGGCTGGCTCAAAAGGCAGCAGTGTTAGTTTTTCCAAGACATAATTGAGGTCCCATGCAGGTATTGGTGCTCTCCTTGGGGGTCTTATGTTTTTGGCCCCTCTGAGGCACTGTCTTAGCAACGGATGTGAAAAAATTGTTGGTTCTGTATTGTAATGAGCTGAAATGGCAGAGGCATGGATTTTAATTGATGAAAAGGATAGGCCTTTGTCCAGCATCTCAGTTAGGTATTGTAAAATCTGAGGAATATTTGGTACAAATGTGTCAATTCCTTGTGCCTGGTTCCAAGCACAGAATCTTTTCCATTTTTCTGCATAAGATTTTCTGGCACTGGGCCTCCTGGCCTCCAAAATAACATTCATCACTGCTTTTGAGAGAGGTGTGCTCTGAATGGCTACATTATCTGCCATGCTGCCATATTTAGGGTTCTGAGTTGGCTGTGCAGGATGTGATTGTTTTGTTGGGTCAGTAAATGAGGAATTAGAGGCAATGTCCAGGCTGGGCCTTGAGACAAGCTCTTTAGGATTGGGTACCAGTGCTGGCGGGGCCAGTCTAGAGCAATCAGAATCATTTTTGGCTTCTCTTGTCTGACCTTTAGGAGTACCTTGGGGAGGAGAGGCAGAGGAGGAAATACATATACTGTTAGAGTTTTCCAGCTGAATGATAGAGCATCCACTTTCCATGCTTGCTTGTGATACGTCTTGTGCAGAATTTCTGTAGTTGGCAGTTGTGAGGGGAGGCAAATAGGTCTATGTCCGGGCATCCCCATTTTTTTATTATCATGCTGAAGACTTGTGGATCCAGTTTCCACTCGTGGGGATCCATAAGGTTTCTGCTTAGTTCGTCTGCCAGAGTATTTTTCTTTCCTTTCAGGAATTGTGCTTGCAGATGTACTTGATAAGTCAATGCTGTGTCCCACAAAGTCATGGCTTGTCTGCAGAGAGGGTAGGAATGAGTGCCTCCCTGTTTGTTTATGTACCACATGACTGTAGTATTGTCCATCCTTATTAGTAGTTGTCCTGGATAGAGTAGATCATTGAAAGCTGTCAGGGCATTCTGAACAGCGAGCACCTCTTTTTGATTAATATGAAGATGCCTTTGGCTTGTGGTCCATGTGCCCTGAATACATTTTCCTGCCATGTGCGCCCCCCAGGCATAATCTGATGCATCTGTTGTTAGTGTCTGCCTGGCTGTGGGTAGGGTGAATGGCTGTCCCTTGTTGTGGTGACAGGCCTGTGCCCACCATCGAAACTCCTGTTGCAGGCAAGGAATGAGGGTAATTAATGTTTCCAGACTGTAACAATGTTGAGTCCAAACACTTTTTAGATACCATATGTAGTTTCCTCATATGCAGACTGGCATATGGAATTAGCAGAATGCAGGATGCCATGAAGCCCAAAGCCTGCAGAATTTTTCTTGCAGATAACTGGGTCTTTGCTGCCAGCATTTTGAAGTAAGAAGTCAGTTGCCTTTGTTTGTCTGGCGTGAGATAAGTCATCTGGGCAGTTGTATTTAAGCTTGCACACAGGAATATTATCTCTTGAGAGGGTACTAGTTTTGATTTCTTTTCGTTTACTGTGTACCCTAGACAAATTAATAATCTTTTTACAAATGCCAGATGCTTCAGTAGAATGTCCTTGTTCCCTGCTTGAATAAGGCATTCGTCCAAGTAAGGATATATTTGAATTCCTCTTTGTCTGCAAAATGCAATTACTGGTGCCAGGCATTTTGTGAAGACCCTGGGTGCAGTAGATAAGCCAAAGGGCAGTGCCGAGAATTGGTAGTGCATTGAGCCAGCTATGAATCTGAGGTATCTTTTGCAAGATTGTCTGATTGGAATATGCAGGTATGCCTCTTTTAGGTCCAAAGTTACAAGCCAAGCCTTCTTGCCCAGCATGGGCAGAAGCTGCTGCAGAGTCAACATTTTGAATTTTGGGATGTCCAGAAATGTATTTAGAATAGACAGGTCCAGTATTGGTCTCCAGGCTTTGTCTTTTCTGGGTACCAAGAAAAGTCTTGAGTAAAATCCTTGTCCCTGCTCTTGTTGTGGTACTTGCTGAATGGCCCTCATGTCCATGAGGGATGAAACTTGTTTTTGTGTCTCTGCCCTTTGACTGTGTGGCAGGTCTGGCATACCTTTTGCCCTTGGCAGGGTGTGAAAGTGAAACCTGTAGCCCTGGGACACTATATTCAAGACCCATTTGTCCTGGGTGATCATGTGCCAATTTTGAGAAAAAAGTGCTATTTTTCCCCCTAAGGGGGCTGCCAAAAGATAAGTGCTTGGTGCTGGCAGTGGAAAGTCATTGGGACTGTTTCCTGTATGGCTGTGATTTGTCTTCCCCACTTTTGGAGGTAGAAGCACCCCACTGTTTAGGCCTGTATGAGCCCTGGGGCTGGGATCTGCCTCTGGGGTGTCTGTATCTGCCTCTTTGTGGCCTGTGTGACACTGGAAAGGACCAATTCTTAGTAGGCCAGTTCCTGCTAGATCTGGGTGGCTGTACCTGTAAGAAATCCTTTACTGTTTGCATAGATTTCACTTTGTCCTCCATTTTCTTCAACACCTCCTCTGCTTTAACACCAAATAAGGTATCATGCTGTAATGGAGCATCTAATAATTTTGCTTTAACATGATCAGGCAGATTCTGTTCCTTTAACCAAGCATGCCTCCTAATGACAGAACCCGTAACTGCAGCCCTGCAAGAGGCCTCCAGAGAATCAAAACCACATTGCAATGTATGCTTTCCCACTTGTTCAGTTGCATGCAATAAATCCTGCATTTCCTTATTTTCCGCACAATCAGAATTTGGAAACATTTTCTGTTATAGCAGTGACATTAAGTATTGCTGATATTTAAGCACATGAAATTGACAATTTAAAGCCCTTACAGCCAAAGTAGCTGAAGTGTAAACCTTTTTTCCCCATCTGTCTAGTGCCCTTGAATCTCTATCAGAGGGAACAGGGTTTCTTGCAGTAGAAGCCTTGACCCCTTTGGGACCCTGATAAATAGTTTCTGGGTCAGCAGCAGGGTTTTTATAAAGAAATTTATGTGAATCTGGAACCCTGTAGTATCTGTCTAGTTTAATAAGGGCAGGAGGTAAAGAGTCAGGAGAAAGTCCGGACTCTGAAAATACATCATCTACAATGTCTAACACAGGAGGAATAGCCAAAGGCCTGTGCTGAGGTAGTAAAAGAAAATATCTAAGCCTTTTCTTAGATTCTGAATAGTCTTGGCTCTCCCAGTGGAAGTGCTCCCTCATGGTATGCAGGGTTTCCCCAAATGAATAATCCTCAGGCGGTGAGGCTAAAGGGATAGATTCTTCAGCATCAGAATCCTCATAAGGAGGAAGAGAGTATCCCTGTTCAGAAGAGGAGTCAGAAGAAATGGAAACCTGATCTGAAGATTCATATTCTGTCTCTTGCCTAGGCCTCTTGTCAAGAGGGGGATGGGAACCCCTGATCAAGGTAATTAGGTCTTCGGCCATTTTGAGCATCTGTTTTTTAGGCAAGGTAGTCTGTCCAGGAGAATGCTGTACTTGTTTCTTTGTCTTTAGAACTGCTTTAGTCTTTGCTTTGGAAGCTGAAGTAGGCTTTACATATAACTGTGTAGGTCTGAAAACACCCTCAGAAGCCGATGCCTGCTCAACGTCTCCGGACCCATCTGAGGGAATATTTTCCGAGTGTCCAATACCTTGAGTATCCAGAGGCCTAGCTGGCTCCACGTGGGAGTTGTCAGCGGCCTGTGGCTCTGAGGTAGCGGGCGCCAGGGGCTGGGAAAGTGCCTCACTGAGAACCGGCGACTGGCTTAGCAGAAGCCTCTTCATCGGTTTTGGACCTCAGATGCCTGTCCTTTTCTTTTTCCTTGCACTTTTTATAAACTCCAGTCATCGGCTGCTGTTCCAATGACATTATATAGTTAAACCTTTGGCCAAAGTAATGAAAAGCAAAATCGTACCAACGCTTAATAGTGCGTTGGTTAAATCTAGCACAAAACCGAGAGCTAGCAACGTTGTGATCAGGGCCTAGGCAAGGAATACAGTAAGAATGAAAATCCTTATGAGGTATTTGCTTCCCACAAGAAATACAATTGTTAATTTTTTCCTGACATCGGAAAGGAGCAAGAAAAAAGTTTCCCCAATGGGGTACTTAGCTTTAATGAAGACTTTGGATCTGAAATTCTTTTCTGAAAATTTCAGGAGTCAGCCGACCGGCACTTGCGAACTGTTTTTGCTTCGGGCACCGTGCGGCAAGAAAGACTGAAGAAAATGGCGTCGGCTTCATCTTTTATACCCCTGGCACACTGACACCAGGGAAGAGCGACGCCAGACCTAGACTTTGGAATTCAGGCCAACTGCGTGTAGCCTGCCAGCAGGACAACCCAAGTGTAATGACTGCAACAGTGAAACACGATGAACATCATGTTTAAGTACTGACCTCCCCAGTAGCTATGTACAACCTAATGGTACTTTACAAATACTAAACAACATGTTTAAGTACTGACCTCCCCAGTAGCGATGTACAACATAATGGTACTTTACCAATACTAAGCAACATGTTTAAGTACTGACCTCCCCAGTAGCGATGTACAACATAATGGTACTTTACAAATACTAAACAACATGTTTAAGTACTGACCTCCCCAGTAGCGATGTACAACATAATGGTACTTTACAAATACTAAGCAACATGTTTAAGTACTGACCTCCCCAGTAGCGATGTACAACATAATGGTACTTTACAAATACTAAACAACATGTTTAAGTACTGACCTCCCCAGTAGCAATGTACAACATAATGGTACTTTATAAATACTAAGCAACATGTTTAAGTACTGACCTCCCCAGTAGTGATGTACAACATAATGGTACTTTACAAATACTAAGCAACATATTTAAGTACTGACCTCCCCTGTAGCGATGTAAAACATAATGATACTTTACAAATACTAAGCAACATGTTTAAATACTGACCTCCCCAGTAGCGATGTACAACATAATGGTACTTTACAAATACTAAGCAGCATGTTTAAATACTGACCTCCCCAGTAGCGATGTACAACATAATGGTACTTTACAAATACTAAGCAACATGTTTAAGTACTGACCTCCCCAGTAGTGATGTACAACATAATGGTACTTTACAAATACTGTGCAACATGTTTAAGTACTGACCTCCCCAGTAGTGATGTACAACATAATGGTAATTTACGAATACTAAACAACATGTTTAAGTACTGACCTCCCCAGTAGCAATGTACAACATAATGGTACTTTACAAATACTAAGCAACATGTTTAAGTACTGACCTCCCCAGTAGTGATGTACAACATAATGGTACTTTACAAATACTAAACAACATATTTACATACTGACCTCCCCAGTAGCGATGTACAACATAATGGTACTTTATAAATACTAAGCACCATGTTTAAGTACTGACAGAGTAACCTCATAAGCTTTTCATCCAAAACCCTGATAAGTTTTTAAAGTCATCTGTAATCCCTCCCACCCACATTTACCTCTGTACTATCATGCACCCACTTCAAAACTTTACTAAAAGCGCACCTAAAAACATGCTGGCTATGCCCTTGCAACTCCCACTCTAATATCACCCACCCCATCCAACCACTACTTTTCTTTCCACCCCACTAACTACCTTGATTATAGCAAGCTCAGGTGCTCATAAGCCTAGTACTTATTATACAGCAGGAACTTCTTATTGTAACATTTGTTAATGTCTGTTATGTACTTCACAGATAAAGATTCTAGTTGTCTACTGATGTACTATGTTCTTCATCTGTAAATATGTTGTAAGTAATTGCTATGTAATCCAATGTAACTACTGTCTGTTTATTTTAACTGTGGAGCCTTTCTCCCCGGGCCTCCACTGAAAATGGACCTATGTCCAGTCGGACACTTCCGGTCAACAAATGTAATTAAATAAATAAATAATAAATAAATTTACTAGATAATTAGACTCGTTCACTGCATATTCCTTCCTGGTGTGACCCAGACCATTAGAGTAAACTGCATTGGCACAGACACCCCTTATTCATTCCCTCACACACATGCACACACTGAAATACATGCAGATGCACACACTCACTGTATATCAACCCTGCCACCCAATTACACTCATGGACACACTCACACATTCACTCATGCACATGTGCAGAGCATGCATGTGCACACGCACACACACACACACACACACACACACACACACACACACACACACACACACACACACACACACACACACACACACATACATACACACACAGGCACACACACTACCGCTTCCCTATCCAGGCCTATACAGAATTTCACTCACTCAGTCTCACACACACACACACACACACACACACACACACACACACATACACACACATACACACACACACACACACACACACACACACACACCATCACTACCTGTTTGTTAAACTCAACAACACTTACCTCTTATGTGATCTCACCCATTGAAAGTAATGAGAGAACACAAACTTTTCATCAAGTTAATTAACTAAGACAGCAAAGCTTACTAATGCAGCCATGCAATACTTTGAATCACATGGCTAAATAAATGACTTACCCTCAGGTGCAAGTGTATAGCTAATTAGCATGAGCCCCTCCCCTGGAATGCCTCATTAGCATGCAGCATGACTATGGAGACAGCCCACTGCAATGATCTTACTGACCATGGAGAATCACTGTGGGGGGCCTGTCTCTGAATCAGAAAAGGCTGCTGCAGTGGGAAAATGACCATGTTAGTGCTTAATGCTAGTGGTAGCTCTTACTGGAAAGAGTCACCATGCAGGCATGAGAGGAAATACAGATCTGTACAGGTAGTAGCAAGATGTCAAGCTTAAACCTTGAAGCTGGGAGGCAAAATATGTCAGCTGCTGCCCCAGGCTACCTCTCAGCTTAAGAACAAAAACATTTTTTAAAAGTTGACAAAAAGCCTTTCATTGCAGTAAAGTGTAGCAGGGTGCTTAGTGAAGTACACGGTGAAAATGTTTATCATATGAATGATATTGTTATTTCCCTGGAACGCTAATTCCACCTAATACGCGGCTTCTCAGTGCTTCTGTGGATCACTAGTGATATCTGCATTGCTTACTGTACTTATTTCCTTGTTTCACTTGAAAGAAAGTTACTGTTTGTCGTTTTTGCATTTAAGTTACCTGTAACACATTGCACTTAAGTTACCTGGCACTTGCTCGCTAAAGCAATTATATAAGTCAGCACTAAAAATTAAAAGCACTACACCCTCACTCCCCACTGGCCCTGGTTTTCAATTATTAAGGAATTCCCAATATTATTCTAGCATGTCCAAAGGTCAGTTGTCAATCTCCTCTCCGGTCCAGCTGGTGAATCTGGGAATCTTGAGGCAATGTTACAACTGCCTCATGTACACAGACAACCCTCTCCTCCTCCCAACAAATTCCAACACATGTGAGAGATGCAACCACATAGCCAAACTGGAGGCTAAGCTCTCTCAACTCAGTACTGGCATAACCAGTCAGGAGGAGAAGGAAACCACACTCACTACAATTCCAGTCTCACATAGACCTACCACGACAGCAAACCAAACACATAATCACACAAAAACATACTCGGAGGCTCTAAATAAAGATCTGCCGAAGCAGCAGAAACCTCCAAAGCAGACACCCAAGCAGCCGCTACCCCAAAACAAAACACGTGCAACACATATCTCACAAAGCCAGTGTGCCGAACAGTCACAGCCCTTAAGACTAAACAACACACCTGATACACTTGTAACAGGTGACTCTATCATCAGGCACACTGACGTCCCGCTCACCAGGCTGAACAAGGAGAGGGTCACGGTGAGCAGCCTGTCGGGCGCTAGGATCCGCCACATAACACAAGCACTCAGGTCACTCCAAGGCAAGTACAAATATGACTCAGTCATTGTCCATGCTGGTGTGAATGACCTGAGACGTACCTCCCTGGACTACATGAAAAGAGACATAAAGGAGCTCTCTGAGCATGTAGCCCAGGCCGATATGACCCTGACCTTGAGTAGCATCTTACCCTCACCAAGAATGATGCCACAATATGAAGACAAGATGATCAATTTCAACAATTGGCTTAAGTACTGGTGTCATTCAAAGGGGATCCAATGCCTGTCAGCTTGGGATGATATGCTCGACAAGCCACGATGCTTCGCTAGGGATGGCTTGCACCTGTCACCCCTGGGCTTTCGGATATTTGCAAAGGCTCTTGCTACCCCCATAGTGCCTTTTTTAGGCAAGGCTCAAAAGACAAACCCACCTCCATAGGTATCACAAGGGATAAGAAACTAAGAGTAATGCTACTCAACGCCAGAAGTCTAAACCTCAAGATGCACGCACTCGAAACTCTCCTTAGCATGGAGAACATCGATATCTGTGCAGTAACAGAAAGCTGGTTCAGGGCTCCCGAGAGCACCCCAGCACTACCAGGTTATACCTCATACCATGATTTTCGGCCCCAAAACCTGGACCAAACCACAAAAGGAGGGGGAGTATCGATATTCATCAAAGATACCCACACCTCCAGGTTGGTGGCAAAGCACGAAGCATCAGAGACTATCCATGTGCAACTAACAGTGGGTAAAACTGCCTTCCAGTTTATAGCCTGCTACAGACCACCCTCCCAAACCCAGGAACCCCACTCGGCCTTCCTGAGAACACTGGAAAATATGAAGGTCTCTCCAAACACCATTATATTGGGCGACTTCAACTACCCAAACATAGACTGGGAGCATTACTCTAGCTCCAACACCCTAGCCCAAAGGTTCCTAGAATTTATAAACTCAAATGCTATGGAACAACTTGTTACCACTCCCACAAGAGGGGAAAACATACTGGACCTGATCATCACCAACATGGGGACTCTATGCTCCAGACCAGAAGTGTATCCCTCACTGGTAAGATCAGACCATAAACAAATCTCACTGGATATTCACATCCCGACCCCACCCCCTGCCCAGAAAACCACAGTGAAAAACTTCTCTAAAGCAAATTTCACACTCCTCAAAACTGAGGTGGAATCCTTCAAAGCCCCCCGGCCTGTGGAAAATACGGCCCAGACCGCAGAATCCTTTATAAACGCATTCTATGAACACCTTCAGGAATGCATGGATCATGCGATCCCAAATAAAACCAAGACCAAATCCTCCAAAGGCAGACGTCCTGTCTGGTGGACCCCAGCCATAAACAAACTATACAATAGAAGGAGGAAGCTACTAAATGATAGAGCAAAATCCCAAAAAGGGAAGGCATCACTGATCAGTATTAGCAAAAAACTACAGGCACACATAAAATTGTCTAAGGCCAGCTTCGAGAGAAAAATTGCAAAGGACACTAAGGATAATCACAAGGCTTTCTTTAGTTATGTTAGGAACCTGGGTGGTAATTCCCAGATATGCTCAGAATTAGTCCAAAATGACAAAAAATACACCAAACCCACAGACATTGCCAACATCCTAGCTGACAGGTTCAGCGCAAACTTCTCCCACCAAAAGGGCAAATATCTATCCCAGCAGAGAGCTGCCCCCCTGACATCTCAGATGCTCAGGTAAGAGCCGCCCTCTCCAAAGCAAAAAACACAGCATCAATGGGACCAGATGGTGTCCCGGGCTGCATTCTACATGAACTCCAAGAAGAGCTAAACCCAAACATAAAACTACTGCTCAATCTCAGCCTTACTACAGGATATGTGCCCAAAGAGTGGCGTACAGCAACAGTGGTCCCTCTCCATAAAGGTGGTGCCTCAACGGATCCTGGAAACTATCGCCCCATAAGCCTGACTAGCTTGGTCTGCAAAGCTATGGAAAGGATCATCATGGACCTCATAAATAAAGATATTGGGGACCTACAAACACTGGATCCTACCCAGTTCGGCTTTGTTAAGGGCAGATCCTGCCTCTTAAACCTGGTTGATTTCTTTGAAACAGTCACCAAGGCCATTGATGAGGGGAAGGTGGTCCACACAGCCTACCTGGACCTCGCAAAAGCCTTCGATACAATACCCCACTCGGGCATTATAGATAAGCTCACCAGCTTAAATATAAACCCCTATGTCACTAGATGGATTGCAAACTGGCTCAAGGACAGAACCCACATGGTTAGAATTGCTGGAGCCATGTCAGACTCCAAACCAGTTACAAGTGGTGTCCCACAAGGCTCAGTCCTGGGACCTCTCTTGTTCGGTATATATTTCTCGGAGGTACAGGCCAACACAGAAGGACTGTGGCTGACCAAGTTCGCAGATGACTGCAAACTGGGCGCCATAATCGACTCTCCAGTCGACACAAGCATCCTCCAAAAGGGCCTCATAGAAACAGACAACTGGTGCCAGAGCCATGGCCTCAAGCTAAATGCCAAAAGTGTATAGTCATCCCCTTTGGCAAAACAAAGTGCCCACAAATTACCACATAGGTGGTAATCCATTAAGTACAGAAGAAGTAATTAGGGACCTGGGGACCCAAGTTGATAGCAATCTCTCATTTGACAACCACGTGGCCAAAGTGGTTAGAAAAACATTTTATATAGCCCACCTAATCATGAAGGATTCACATCTAGATCAGGGGACGCCATCGTGCCTCTTTACTCATCCCTCATCAGGCCCATAATTGAGTACAATGCCCTTTTGGGATGTACCTTACCAGACACCTGCAGCAACTGGAAACACCCCAAAAGTACCTCACCAAGAGGATCAAAGGGCTCAAAGAGATGCCATATGCTGCCCGGTTAAAGAAACTCCAGCTCTACTCAGTGGCATACCGCCTGTTCAGAGGCGATCTGTGCCTGACGTATAAAGCCATGTCCAACCCGGAATTAATGGACATGCTGCACCTCAGAAAATCCAAATCCCATCGAGCTACACGCTCGAGAGACTTGAACCTCAGCACTGAAATAAATAGGACATGCTGGAGGGACAGATTCATAACCCAGAGGCTCCCTTCACTCTGGAATAAAATCCCAGTCCAGGTTAGGCAGAGTCCCTCATTGACTCTCTTCAAGAGGAATCTTGATGAGTGGATGGGAGATTGTAGGTTTACCCCGGGTATAACTTCTGTGTCACTGTTAGACAGAGGCACAGTATACTAACCTCGAAAAAGGGCATAGAAAAATAAATTTAAAATGGGTGGCGAAAGCCAAACACATTCTGGCTAGGCTTATAAATGCCCTAGGGCAGATAGCCTAGTATGAACCTAAAAGTACATTATAATCATTGATGGGCAGATAACAGATACATAAAGTGGGATTATAACTTCTTTTGACCTTGAGGAGGTACCATGAAGGATAACTTGTACAAGATAGATGGATTGTTCTAGCCACCACAGAGATGTGGTGATTAAAAGTGGTTATGTACATGAATATACAGAACCCTGATGAGAGGTCAACTTTAAGTAGAATATTATCCGAATGCTAAGCAGCGGTGATGCTAGATGCACCAAAGGAAATCATGCTTCATTTCTTGGTGTTGAGAGTAAGCTTCTGATTTATACACCCAGCATTTGTATGGTCCAGCCCTTCCTGCAGAATTTGAGTGTCAGAATGGGACTTGATAACTGCCATCAGTTTGCAATCATCAGCAAACTTCCTTAGCTATAGTCCCTTAATATTGGATCTTATGGCAGAGGAATATATACCAAAGATGAGGGGGCACAGGACAGACGCCTGTGGAATACCGCTAGGGACATTTTTTGTCTAAACAAATACCCCCATCCTTAATAGTATGGATATTGTCAGACAGACAGTTACATAACTTCTATACTCCCACTCCGTAGCCAGACTCTGGAACTCTCTTCCTCTCACTGTTAGAGCCAACCCTCACATTGTCTCATTTAAAACTTTCCTACATAACTATCTTTCCTCCATTTGGAGTTGTAACTGCTCTACACCTCCTGCATTTAAGGCCTAACCTCCTCTTCTTCTCTCCTCCCTCTTTCAACTTACCATTCACTAGCGTCTGATTACCACATATCCAGGTTATCCAAATTCCTTTACCAAACTTTATCTTCACTTCAGCATCTTCAGTATATCCAGCTTGGACTTTAGGAATGTCTCACTCCCTTCTAAATAATTCTTTTTCTTCTATTATTTTGGTCTTTTTAAAAAAAAATTTATCTCTCATGATTACTATGTTGCTATGTAAATATGTAAACAGCTGCATTGTCTGAAAAGTGTACTGTATCTGTAGCTGGAACTATCTGTTTTTATGTGGAGCTTTTCTCCCCGAGCCTCTACTGAAAATGGACATATATCCAGTTAGACTAGCCTGGTCAACAAATGTAAAATAAATAAATAAATAAATAAATAAATCTTGAACGACAATTCTCCCTTCTATCTACATTCTGAAAATCTCCCTGTCTATTTCCACATTTTTACAAGCTGCACTTTTCCATTTAAAACGTTGTTATTCTATTACTGCTAATCTTTCTGTTTCTCTGTTTCTACATTTTTACAAGCTGTATGTTTCCATCTAAAATGTTGTTATACTATTACTGCTAATCTTTCCATTTCTCTGTTTCTACATTTTTACAAGCTGTACTTTTCCATCTAAAACGTTGTTGTTCTATTACTGCTAATCTTTCCGTTTCTCTGTTTCTACATTTTTACAAGCTGTACTTTTCCATCTAAAATGTTGTTGTTGTTCTATTACTGCTAATCTTTCCATTTCTCTGTTTCTACATTTTTACAAGCTGTACTTTTCTATCTAAAACGTTGTTATTCTATTACTGCTAATCTTTCCATTTCTCTGTTTCTACATTTTTACAAGTTGTACTTTTCCATCTAAAACGTTGTTATTCTATTAGTGCTAATCTTTCCGTTTCTCTGTTTCTACATTTTTACAAGCTGTACTTTTCCATCTAAAATGTTGTTATTCTATTACTGCTAATCTTTCTGTTTCTCTGTTTTTACATTTTTACAAGCTGTACTTTTCCATCTAAAACATTGTTATTCTATTACTGCTAATCTTTCCATTTCTCTGTTTCTACATTTTTACAAGCTGTACTTTTCCATCTAAAACATTGTTATTCTATTACTACTAATCTTTCCGTTTCTCTGTTTCTACATTTTGCAAGCTGTACTTTTCCATCTAAAACGTTATTCTATTACTGCTAATCTTTCCGTTTCTCTGTTTCTACATTTTTACAAGCTGTACTTTTCCATCTAAAATGTTGTTGTTATTCTATTACTGCTAATCTTTCCATTTCTCTATTTCTACATTTTTACAAGTTGTACTTTTCCATCTAAAACGTTGTTGTTATTCTATTACTGCTAATCTTTCCGTTTCTCTATTTCTACATTTTTACAAGCTGTACTTTTCCATCTAAAACATTGTTATTCTATTACTGCTAATCTTTCCATTTCTCTGTTTCTACATTTTTACAAGCTGTACTTTTCCATCTAAAACATTGTTATTCTATTACTGCTAATCTTTCCGTTTCTCTGTTTCTACATTTTACAAGCTGTACTTTTCCATCTAAAACGTTGTTATTCTATTACTGCTAATCTTTCCGTTTCTCTGTTTCTACATTTTTACAAGCTGTACTTTTCCATCTAAAATGTTGTTGTTATTCTATTACTGCTAATCTTTCCATTTCTCTATTTCTACATTTTTACAAGTTGTACTTTTCCATCTAAAACGTTGTTGTTATTCTATTACTGCTAATCTTTCCGTTTCTCTATTTCTACATTTTTACAAGCTGTACTTTTCCATCTAAAACATTGTTATTCTATTACTGCTAATCTTTCCATTTCTCTGTTTCTACATTTTTACAAGTTGTACTTTTCCATCTAAAACGTTGTTATTCTATTAGTGCTAATCTTTCCATTTCTCTGTTTCTACATTTTTACAAGCTGTACTTTTCCATCTAAAATGTTGTTATTCTATTACTGCTAATCTTTCCATTTCTCTGTTTCTACATTTTTACAAGCTGTACTTTTCCATCTAAAACGTTGTTGTTCTATTACTGCTAATCTTTCCGTTTCTCTGTTTCGACAATTTTACAAGATGTACTTTTCCATCTAAAATGTTGTTGTTATTCTATTACTGCTAATCTTTCTGTTTCTACATTTTTACAAGCTGTGCTTTTCCATCTAAAATGTTGTTATTCTATTACTGCTAATCTTTCCGTTTCTCTGTTTCTACATTTTTACAAGCTGTACTTTTCCATCTAAAACATTGTTATTCTATTGCTGCTAATCTTTCCATTTCTCTGTTTCTACATTTTTACAAGCTGTACTTTTTCATCTAAAACGTTGTTATTCTATTACTGCTAATCTTTTGGTTTCTCTGTTTCTACATTTTTACAAGCTGTATTTTTTCATCTAAAATGTTGTTATTCTATTACTGCTAATCTTTCCGTTTCTCTGTTTCTACATTTTTACAACCTGTACTTTTCCATCTAAAATGTTGTTGTTATTCTATTACTGCTAATCTTTCTGTTTCTCTATTTCTACATTTTTACAAGCTGTACTTTTCCATCTAAAATGTTGTTATTCTATTACTGCAAATCTTACTGTTTCTCTGTTTCTACATTTTACAAGCTGTACTTTTCAATCTAAAATGTTGTTGTTATTCTATTACTGCAAATCTTTCCATTTCTCTGTTTCTACATTTTTACAAGTTGTACTTTTCCATGTAAAACATTGTTGTTCTATTACTGCTAATCTTTCCATTTCTCTATTGCTACATTTTTACAAGCTGTACTTTTCCATCTAAAACGTTGCTATTCTATTACTGCTAATCTTTCCATTTCTCTGTTTCTACATTTTTACAAGCTGTACTTTTCCATCTAAAATGTTGTTATTCTATTACTGCTAATCTTTCCGTTTCTCTGTTTCTACTTTTTTACAAGCTGTACTTTTCCATCTAAAATGTTGTTGTTATTCTATTACTGCTAATCTTTCCGTTTCTCTGTTTCTACTTTTTTACAAGCTGTACTTTTCCATCTAAAATGTTGTTGTTATTCTATTACTGCTAATCTTTCTGTTTCTCTATTTCTACATTTTTACAAGCTGTACTTTTCCATCTAAAATGTTGTTATTCTATTACTGCTAATCTTTCCATTTCTCTGTTTCTACTTTTTTACAAACTGTACTTTTCCATCTAAAATGTTGTTGTTATTCTATTACTGCTAGTCTTTCCGTTTCTCTATTTCTACATTTTTACTAACTGCACTTTTCCATCTAAAACGTTGTTATTCTATTACTGTTAATCTTTCCGTTTCTCTGTTTCTACATTTTTACAAGCTGTACTTTTCAATCTAAAATGTTGTTGTTATTCTATTACTGCTAATCTTTCCGTTTCTCTGTTTCTACATTTTTACAAGCTGTACTTTTCCATCTAAAACGTTGTTATTCTATTACTGCTAATCTTTCCGTTTCTCTGTTTCTACATTTTTACAAGCTGTACTTTTCCATCTAAAATGTTGTTGTTATTCTATTACTGCTAATCTTTCCATTTCTCTGTTTCTACATTTTTACAAGCTGTACTTTTCCATCTAAAACATTGTTATTCTATTGATGCTAATCTTTCCGTTTCTCTGTTTCTACATTTTTACAAGTTGTACTTTTCCATGTTAAACATTGTTGTTCTATTACTGCTAATCTTTCCGTTTCTCTATTTCTACATTTTTACAAGCTGTACTTTTCCATCTAAAATGTTGTTATTCTATTACTGCTAATCTTTACGTTTCTCTGTTTCTACATTTTTACAAGCTGTACTTTTCCATCTAAAACATTGTTGTTATTCTATTACTGCTAATCTTTCTGTTTCTCTGTTTCTACATTTTTACAAGCTGTACTTTTCCATTTAAAATGTTGTTCTATTACTGCTAATCATTCCATTTCTCTGTTTCTACATTTTTACAAGCTGTACTTTTCCATCTAAAATGTTGTTATTCTATTACTGCTAATCTTTCCGTTTCTCTGTTTCTACTTTTTTACAAGCTGTCCTTTTCCATCTAAAACGTTGTTGTTATTCTATTACTGCTTATATTTCCATTTCTCTATTTCTACATTTTTACAAGCTGTACTTTTCCATCTAAAACGTTGTTATTCTATTACTACTAATCTTTCCGTTTCTCTGTTTCTACATTTTTACAAGCTGTCCTTTTCCATCTAAAATGTTGTTGTTATTCTATTACTGCTTATATTTCCATTTCTCTATTTCTACATTTTTACAAGCTGTACTTTTCCATCTAAAACATTGTTATTCTATTACTGCTAATCTTTCCGTTTCTCTGTTTCTACATTTTTACAAGCTGTACTTTTCCATCTAAAACATTGTTATTCTATTGCTGCTAATCTTTCCGTTTCTCTGTTTCTACATTTTTACAAGCTGTACTTTTCCATCTAAAACGTTGTTGTTATTCTATTACTGCTAATATTTCCATTTCTCTATTTCTACATTTTTACAAGCTGTACTTTTTCATCTAAAATGTTGTTATTCTATTACTGCTAATCTTTCCGTTTCTCTGTTTCTACATTTTTACAAGCTGTACTTTTCCATCTAAAATGTTGTTATTCTATTACTGCTAGTCTTTCCGTTTCTCTGTTTCTACTTCCGTTATAAGTACTACCTCTCCATCTCAAAATGTTATCAGAATTGAACCATATCCTGTAAGTTTTTGCCTTCAGAATGTTATGTATGGCCTGCATCTTCACATGTATGCTAAACCTCTGAAGTCAATGTATTTCTTTTTTTATGTTACTTCATGTGCTCTTTGTATGTACATATTTATGTATAACTTCACAATTGTGTTATATCTTGAACCTCTGAGGTTAACTTGCCTATATATCTTAATGTAATTGTATAATATTGTTACATGCATTGGAGCTTTTCTTCCTGGACCTCCACTTAAAATGGGCTCTTGAGGCCCAGTGGACTATCCCAGTAAACAAATGCCAATAAATAAATAAATAAATAACTGGAGAACTGCATATAGGTTATTGCCAAGTTGGAAGTGTTTGTCAATAATGCCAGACTAGGGGATAGTGTTAAAGGCCTTGACAAGGTCCAGATAGACAGTGTGGATATGCACCTTATTCATGGGCTCATTCACCCTTTCAAAGAACTGAACCAGGCTGAGCAGGCATGACCGGCCTTTTGCAAAGCTTAACTAGTGTGTATCCGGGGATATAATGTCACATATATTACTGTTTATTAGTTCAGCAATAATATGTTCAAAAACCTGGCAAATAATACATTTGGGACTGATAGACCTGTAATTCCATGATCAGTAAATGGCTCACTTTTACAAAAGGTTACCACAACTGCCATGCCTTACACCTTGGGCACATAACCAATGCAGAGAATCAGCTCAAAAGGTTGATGGGATGGTTCTGTTAGGTGAAACTTTAAACTTTTCAGCAGACATCCACATGCATGGATGTTGTCAGGACCCATAGAAGTAGTATTTTTAAGACTGGAAAGTGTCAAAAGGACTTGGTCCAGAGTTATCACAGGAGGGGGTAGAGGTGTGGGGGGGGCAGAAGGGAGGGTGAATGGAATGAAGTTGGAAGGTAATTTGTCGATACATTACCAAACAGAACAGAGCAGACAGGTCAAAAAAATTGCTGAATACAGATGATGTGGCAACACAAGCAAACTCTGAACAGGAACTTCATTAAATGATAGGGGAATGGAATGCTAAAGTGAAGGCACATGGGAAGAAACTGTGTGCAAACAAGACGGTTATCATGACAGCAAATGGGGAAGTTAGAACAAGCTGAACATTGACATAGAAAGGAAAATAACTGAACATGTTAACAGCTTCAAGTATCTGGGAAGGGTGGCTGAGCAGAAGAGAAGTCTGAATGAGAAGGTGAAAGCTAAAATCAAATGGGCTGCAAGGTAGAAGGATTTCTAAGCACCAGAGAGACTTGGTAATCAAACATGAGTTGGTTGTAGGTTCATAGGTTCATATGTCTATACTAGGCTAATGACCACCAGGGCCTTTATAAGCAGAGCTGTGCAATCCAACCCAGTTGTTTCCCTATGTGTCATTAGCATTTATTAACATGGGGCATGTTAAGAAGTTTCTAGCAGTATTAGTTCATAGGTATATATTAGGCTAATGACACCCAGGGCCTTTATAAGCCTGGCCATGCAATCCAACCCAGTTATGTCCCCATGTGTCATTAGCATTTATTAACAGGGGGTATGTTAGGACATTTCTAGAAGTATTAGTTCATAGGTATATATTAGGCTAATGACCACCAGTGCCATTATAAGCCGGCCATGTAATCCATCCCTGTTGTGTCCCTATGTGTCATTAGCATTTATTAACAGGGGGTATGTTAGGAAGTTTCTAGAAGTATTAGTTCATAGTTATATACTTGGATAAATGACCACCAGGGCCTTTATAAGTCTAGCCATGCAATCTAACCCAGTTGTGCCCCTATGTGTCATTAGCAATTATTAACAGGGGGTATGTTAGGAAGTTTCTAGAAGTTTTAGTTCACAGTTATATATTAGGATAATGACCACCAGGGCCTTTGTGAGCCACACCATGCAATCCAACCCAGTTGTGTCCCTATGTGTAATTAGCATTTATTAACAGGGGGGTTGTTATGAAGTTTCTAGAAGTATTAGTTCACAGGTATATATTAGGCTAATGACCACTAGGGTCTTTATAAGCCTGGCCATGCAATCCAACCCAGTTGTGTCCCTATGTGTCATTAGCATTTATTAACAGGGGCTATGTTAGGAAGTTTCTAGAAGTATTAATTCATAGGTATATATTAGGATACCAACCACCAGGGCCTTTATAAGCATAGCCATGCAATCCAACAAAGTTGTGTCTCTATGTGTCATTAGCATTTATTAACAGGGGGTATGTTAGGAAGTTTCTAGAAGTATTAGTTCATAGGTATATATTAGGCTAATGACCACCAGGGCCTTTATACGGCTAGCCATGCAATCCAACCCAGCTGTGTCCCTATGTGTCATTAGCATTTATTAAAAGGGGGTATGTTAGGAAGTTTCTAGAAGTATTAGTTCATAATTATATATTAGGCTAATGACCACAAGGGCTTTCATAAGCTTGGCCATGCAAGCCAACCCAGTAGTGTCCCTATGTGTCATTAGCATTTATTAACAGCGGGAATGTTAGGAAGTTTCTAGAAGTATTAGTTCATAGGTATATGTTAGGTGAATGACCTCCAGGGCCTTTATAAGCCAGGCCATGCAATCTAACCCAGTTGTGTCCCTATGTGTCATTAACATTTATTAACAGGGGGTATGTTAGGAAGTTTCTAGAAGTATTACTTCATAGGTATATATTAGGCTAATGGCCACTAGGGCCTTTATCAGCCTACCCATGCAATCCAACCCAGTTGTGTCCCTATGTGTCATTAGCATTTATTAACAGGGGGAATGTTAGGACGTTTCTAGAAGTATTAGTTCATAGGTATATATTAGGCTAATACTATAAGAGCCACACTGAGAAATAAACCAACGAAAAACAGAAGTGGCTGAAAAACGGTTTTACTTCAGTTCAAAAACGATAAAACAAATAAATTTCACATAAAAATGTTACTACAATCCGTAAGCGCTTTCGTTTAGCTTGTGCTAAACTTTTTCAAACAAATTACACATCACTTCCTGTTAGTTAAATACTAACTGAATTAAATCAATTAAATCAAAAAAGACGAACAAACTGTGATCAGTTAAAGAGACAGCAACAGTATGTCAACCACATGTATGTATTGTACTATTGTATTTTTAAAAACATATATAAATTTATATTCAATAAAATTCTTACAAAGTGTATATATTTATATATTGAAAATATTGTGTTTAAATCTCTCAGCAAATTAAATATGAACATGTCAACTTTCTGGTGTGGAACATCCGGAGCTAAAGGTACTAAAATACTGGAAATAATAAAGAAGAACATGAAGACACCAAACTCTTTCCTTACAAACTAACACTATGTAGCCTAAAACGGCTTTTCATACCTCAGATTTAAAATTCCTATATTGTTTGAGTACATCTACCAAACTACAGCTGTAAATATATTTATGAATAAATAAAATGTATATATCGTGTAATCTACTTTATGACGTTAAATGTATCTATATAAATATGTAAATAATATATTAAATATGAATTCAAAAAGTTCAAAAATACCTCTAATTATATGTTTTATGTCTATCTTTCTAATGATTTTAATTTTAAAATACTTGCTATTGAAATGGCACTGTTCATACCCGACTAGTTCTGAGCGTTTAATCTTATTTGCCATTCCAGTTCCATTTTCTCCATTAATGGTTGCCAGGATCCTCCCCTGGCATTCAATTTTAAAACATCTAAGACAACGAATTTAAATGAATGTGTTGGGTATGAGCAAATATGTTTTGCCAAGGCATTTAATTCATTTTTGTCATGAATTGCTCTTATGTGCTCACCTATTCTTTCTTTAAGTTTTCTTTCTGCCTTGCCTACGTAAAACATTGTACAATTAACATAGATGGCACAATAAACTACTTTTTCACTGATACAACTAGCCTTATTTTTTAATCTATATGTACACCATTGATTCTTAGTTCATTTGTTTCAAACACATATGAACAATATTTACATCTACCGCATTTAATTGTTTTACCTAATGTGTTGTTGCGGTTGTTTTCCAATCTTTGTTTTAAGTTCATACCTTTATTAAATACAAACGTAGGACTATTATCAAAGTAATCATGCAGTGACGGATCAGATGTTACCAATTGCCAATTTTTCTTTATGATGTTACTTATGGCTACACTATCTGAATTATACGTAGTAATAAAACTTATATTAAAATTATTTGATCTTGTTGATGTGATGTCATCTTTCGTACTGATGTTCCTTGAGTGCAACAAGGACTCTGTTTCACTTGGCATTGTTTCATCAATACCTCTCGTTAAATTACAATCTGTTCCAAAAATTAATAATGTTTTAAAATGTAAATTATCTCTTTTTTCTATAATTTCATACATTATTTCATTAATTAACCTCTTTGGATAGCCTCTACTTGTAAACATTTCGGACAGGTTCAAACATTTGCTGATAAAGTCGTTCCTACAACTCACCATTCTTGCTGCCCTTACAAACTGCCCCTTTAGTATTGATCTTTTTTGACTGTAAGGGTGGCAGCTTTCATAGTGGAGGAAACTGTTACAGTAAGTTTTCTTCCGAAATATTTTAGATTTTAATTTTTTCTTGTTACTGTCCTTTTCTAATAATACATCTAAAAATGCAATAGAAGCCATATCCTTTGTAGCTGTAAATTTCAAAAATGAGCTTATTGTATTTTTGTAAGATAAAAAGTCATTGATTTGTTCTTCCTTGTTTCCTCTCCATAAAATAAATATGTCGTCTAAAAAACGTAAATATACCTTACAATTCTCAAAGAATGACGAACTAAAGACAAATTCTTTTTCCCAAATAAACATCACTATGTTTGCATAGAGGCCCCCGCATGGGGACCCCATAGCCACACCTTCATTTTGTACGTAAATCTTGTTATTAAACCATATAAAATTATTTTTTAAAACTATATCCAATAATTGGTCAAATAAATTGATTTTATCCTGTGTCAAACCTTTTTCCATTAAGAATTGGTTGAACCATCTCATACCGATATCATGTGGGATTACAGAATATAAGTCTCTCACGTCTATGGTGATAAAGACATCATTTTCATTATAAACTGTTGTTCCCATAATTGATAAAAAATCCCACGAATCTTTCAATAAATGACTTTCTGAATATATATATATGACTTTAGACTTGTATCAATGAATTTAGCTATTGGATATGCTACTGAACCTTGTGCATCTACGATTGGTCTGAAAGGGGGGTTATTCAAATCTTTATGAATTTTCAGGACTCCAAACATAGTTGGAGTCCTAGGATGGTCGACAATCATATAGTTGAATTCATCTATATTGATGTCTCCATCGATAAATAAATCATAAAGAATCCCCCTTATTCATCTATATGCTCCGTGTAATTCATTGGTAGAACTCAATCTATATGTTTTGCTACTCAAAATATGTTCCAACTCAAGTTTGTAATCACTAATGTTAAATATAGTCATTCCCCCTCCTTTGTCCGGTTTTATAAACCTGACATCTTTACATTCATTTAAAGTGTTTAATGTAAAAAATTCATTTTTTGTCAAATTTTGTCTGTTGTTTTTTGTGCCTGAATGTTCTAAGGCATGAAAATCAAGTTCACATAACTTTTCAAAATTCTCTAGCGTTTGGTATTGTGGTGGATTATACGAGCTGGAAACATAGAAAGGTTTCATTATTCTTTCAGTGTTATGAAATAAGTAGTTTAAATTCAATTTTCTCACAAATAATTTTAAATCAATAATACATTTAACAAAATTCATTTTTCTTGTGGGAATAGATGTTTGTCCACATGCCATTAAATCACAAATTTCATTAT
This sequence comes from Protopterus annectens, assembly GCF_019279795.1. NCBI lineage: Eukaryota > Metazoa > Chordata > Ceratodontiformes > Protopteridae > Protopterus > Protopterus annectens. Next base: position 1,878,967,053 of record NC_056732.1, read on the forward strand.
CAAATGTGTAACTAGAATAATTGTATACGGTGAAGTCATTAGAATGATTTGTGTAAATTACTGGACCTTGATTTTCATCATTGTTATCATCTAATAAACTCGCCATTTGCTCCTGTTGGAGTTGTTTCTCCCCTTTGTGAAAGATCCTCGTCCCCAGTTTTGGTTTTGAGATCTCCAGTTTGTTCTTGTTTGGGGATGAGATTGCTGGCGTTCCTTTAACCTTTCAGACCTTCTTAGGGGTGGAAAGGCTTCTGCTCCTAAAAAATCTGCACTTTCTTCGATGTCGAGTTCATCACTACTTATATCTAGGTCAGTACTTTTCCTTTCATCTTGAACCATTAGTTTTTGACCCCACTCTTGAGATATAGGTGGTGGGGGGTATGCTGTACACTGCTCGTAAGCCAGTGTGTCTCAATCTAGTTTTTTAGACTTTCTTTCTTTTATAACTTTCATTTTCTCGTCAATAGATTTAAATACACGTTTGTAGTCATAATCATTTGTAGAAAATGCTAAATTCTTTTTCACTAATGTATCTAGTTTACTAGCTTGTTTTGTTAAATTTTCAATTAACCTTTTATTGTCACTAACCACCAGTTTCATATAGTCCGAGCCAAACTTATCAAACAATTTAATTAATTCAATGTGTAGTGGAGAATTTTTTACTAACCCTGACGGGAACCTCCATACACGAAGCCCTTTCGGTACAATGTTTTTCTTAATGCACTCCTGAAAGTAACTGTTGTCCATCTGTAACTTTTTAATCTTTAACAGTACATAGTCCAAATCAGCCAATTTTTCTTTTTCAATTTTTCAATTTTTTTTTCACCATTTCAATAGCAAGTATTTTAAAATTAAAATCATTAGAAAGATAGACATAAAACATATAATTAGTGGTATTTTTTTAACTTTTTGAATTCATATTTAATATATTATTTACATATTTATATAGATACATTTAACGTCATAAAGTAGATTACACGATATATACATTTTATTTATTCATAAATATATTTACAGCTGTAGTTTGGTAGACGTACTCAAACAATATAGGAATTTTAAATCTGAGGTATGAAAAGCCGTTTTAGGCTACATAGTATTAGTTTGTAAGGAAAGAGTTTGGTGTCTTCATGTTCTTCTTTATTATTTCCAGTATTTTAGTACCTTTAGCTCCGGATGTTCCACACCAGAAAGTTGACATGTTCAGATTTAATTTGCTGAGAGATTTAAACACAATATTTTCAATATATAAATATATACACTTTGTAAGAATTTTATTGAATATAAATTTATATATGTTTTTAAAAATACAATAGTACAATACATACATGTGGTTGACATACTGTTGCTGTCTCTTTAACTGATCACAGTTTGTTCGTCTTTTTTGATTTAATTGATTTAATTCAGTTAGTATTTAACTAACAGGAAGTGATGTGTAATTTGTTTGAAAAATTTTAGCACAAGCTAAACGAAAGCGCTTACGGATTGTAGTAACATTTTTATGTGAAATTTATTTGTTTTATCGTTTTTGAACTGAAGTAAAAACGTTTTTCAGCCACTTCTGTTTTTCGTTGGTTTATATAGTAGGCTAATGACCACCAGGGCCTTTATAAGCCTAGCCTTGCAATCCAACCCAGTTGTGTCCCTATGTGTCATTAGCATTTATTAACAGGGGGTATGTTAGGAAGTTTCTAGAAGTATTAGTTCATAGGTTTATATTAGGCTATTGAACACCAGGGCCTTTATAAGCCGAGCTGTGCAATCCAACCCAGTTGTGTCCCTGTGTGTCATTAGCATTTATTAACAGGGGGTATATTAGGAAGTTTCTAGAAGTTAGTTCATAGGTATATATTAGGCTAATGACCACCAGGGCCTTTATAAGCCTGGCCATGCAATCTAACCCAGTTGTGTCCCTATGTGTCATTAGCAATTATTAACAGGGGGTATGTTAAGAAATTTCTAGAAGTATTAGTTCACAGGTATATATTAGGATAATGACCACCAGGGCCTGTGGGAGCCATGCTATGTAATCCAACCCAGTTGTGTCCCTATGTGTCATTAGCATTTATTAACAGGGGGTTTGTAAGGAAGTTTCTAGAAATATTAGTTCATAGCTATATATTAGGCTAACGACCACCAGGGCCTTTATAAGCCAAGCCATGCAATCCAACCCAGTTGTGTCCCTATCTGTCATTACCATTTATTAACAGGGAGTTTGTTAGGAAGTTTCTAGAAGTATTAGTTCATAGGTATATATCAGGCTTACGACCACCAGGGCTTTTATAAGCCTGGCCATGCAATCCTTCCCAGTTGTGTCCCTATGTGTCATTAGCATTTATTAACAGGGGGTATGTTAGGAAGCTTCTAGAAGTATTAGTTCATAGGTATATATTAGGCTAATAACCACCAGGCCCTTTATAAGCCTGGCCATGCAATCCAAACCAGTTGTGTCTCTATGTGTCATTAGCATTAATTAACAGGGAGTATGTTAGGAAGTTTCTAGAAGTAGTAGTTTAGCGTTATATATTAAGCGAATGACCACCAGGGGCTTTATAAGCCTGGACATGCAATCCAACCCAGTTGTGTCCCTATGTGGCATTAGCATTTATTAACAGGGGGTATATTAGAAAGTTTCTAGAAGTATTGGTTCACATGTATATATTAGGTTAATGACTACTGCCACCTTTATAAGCCTGGACATGCAATCCAACCCAGTTGTGTCCCTCTGTGGCATTAGCATATATTATCAGGGGGTTTGTTAGGAAGTTTCTAGAAGTATTAGTTCATAGGTATATATTAGGCTACCAACCACACGGGCCTTTATAAGCCTAGCCATGCAATCCAACCCAGTTATGTCCCTATGTGTCATTAGCATTTATTAACATGGGGTATGTTAGAAAGTTTCTAGAAGTATTAGTTCATAGGTAAATATTAGGTTAAGGACCAACAGGGCCTTTATAAGCCTGGCCATTCAATCCAACCCAGTTCTTTCCCTAAGTGTCATTAGCATTTATTAACAGGAGGTGTATTAGGAAGTTTTTAGAAGTATTAGTTCATAGATCTATATTAGGCTAACGACCACCAGGGCCTTTATAAGCCTAGCCTTGCAATGCAACCCAGTTGTGTTCCTATGGGTAATTAGCATTTATCAACAGGGGGTATGTTAGGATGTTTCTAGAAGTATTATTTCATATGTCTATATTAGGCTAATAACCACCAGGGCCTTTGTGAGCCTGGCCATGCAATCCAATCCAATTGTGTCCCTATGTGTCATTAGCAATTATTACAGGGGGCTTGTCAGGAAGTTTCTAGAAGTATTAGTTCATTGGTATATATTGGGCTAATGACCACCAGGTCCTTTATAAGCCTAGCAATGCTACCCAACCAGGTTGTGTCCCTATGTGTCATTAGCATTAATTAACAGGGAGTATGTTAGGAAGTTTCTAGAGGTTTTAGTTGGTAGGAATATATTAGGCTAATGACCACTAGGGCCTTTATAAGCCTGGACATGCAATCCAACCCAGTCGTGTCCCTATGTGTCATTAGCATTTATTACAGGGGGCTTGTCAGGAAGTTTCTAGAAGTATTAGTTCATTGGTATATATAGGGCTAATGACCACCAGGTCCTTTATAAGCCTAGCAATGCTACCCAACAAGGTTGTGTCCACATGTGTCATTAGCATTTATTAATAGGGGGTATGTTAGGAAGTTTCTAGAAGTATTAGTTCATAGGTATATACCAGGATAATGACCACCAGGTCCTTTATAAGCCTGGCCATGAATCCAACCCAGTTCTGTCCCTATGTGTCATTAGCATTTATTAACAGGGGGTATGTTAGGAAGTTTCTAAAAGTATTAGTTCATAGGTTTATATTAGGCTAATGACCATCAGGGCCTTTATAAGCCCAGGCTTGCTATCCAACCCAGTTGTGTTCCTATGTGTCATTAGCATTTATTAACAGGGGGTATGTTAGGAAGTTTCTAAAAGTATTAGTTCATAAGTATATGCTATGCTAGTGACCACCAGGGCCTTTATAAGCCTGGCCATGCAATCCAACGCAGTTGTGTCCCTATGTGCAATTAGCATTTATTAACAGGGGATATGTTAGGATGTTTCTATAAGTATTATTTCATACGTATATATTAGGCTAATGACCACCAGGGCCTTTATAAGCCTGGCCATGCAATCCAACACAGTTGTTTCCCTATGTGTCATTAACATTTATTAACAGGGGGTATGTTAGGAAGTTTCTAGTAGTATTAGTTCATAAGTTTATACTATGCTAATGACCCCCAGGGCCTTTATAAGCCTGGCCATACAATCCAACCCAGTTGTGTCCCTATGTGTCATTAGCATTTATTAACAAGGGGTATGTTAGGAAGTTTCTAGAAGGATTAGTTCATAGGTATATACTTGGATATTGACCACCCGGGCCTTTATAACTCTAGCCATGCAAGCCAACCCAGTTGTGTCCCTGTGTCATTAGCATTTCTTAACAGGGGGTATGGTAGGAAGTTTCTAGAAGTATTAATTCATAGGTATATATTACGCTAATCACCACAAGGGCCTTTTTAAGCCTAGCCTTGCAATCCAACCCAGTTGTGTCCATTTGTGTCATTAGCATTTATTAACAGGGGGAGTATTAGGAAGTTTCTAGAAGTATTACTTCATAGGTATATACCAGGCTAATGACCACAAGGGCCTTCATAAGCCTGGCCATGCAAGCCAACCCAGTTGTATCCCTATGTGTCATTAGCATTTATTAACAGGGGTATGTTAGGAAGTTTCTAGAAGTATTAGTTCGTAGGTATATATTAGGCTAATAAGGCTAGCCCTGCAATCCAAACCAGTTGTGTCCTTATGTGTCATTAGTATTTATTAACAAGGGGTATGTTAGGAGTTTCTAGAAGGATTAGTTCATAGGTATATACTTGGATAATGACCACCCAAGCCTTTATAACTCTAGCCATGCAAGCCAATCCAGTTGTGTCCCCATGTGTCATTAGCATTTCTTAACAGGAGGTATCTTAGAAAGTTTCTAGAAGTATTAATTCATAGGTATATATTACGCTAATGACCACAAGGGCCTTTTTAAGCCTAGCCTTGCAATCCAACCCAGTTGTGTCCCTATGTGTCATTAGCATTTATTAATAGGGGTTATGTTAGGAAGTTTCTAGCAGTATTAGTTCATAAGTATATATTAGGCGAATGACCACCAGGGTCTTTATAAGCCTGGCCATGCAATCCCACCCTGTTGTGTCCCTTTGTGTCATTAGCATTTATTAACAGGGGGTATGTTAGGAAGTTTCTATAAGAATTAGTTCATAGCTATATATTAGGCTAACGACCACCAGGGCCTTTATAAGCCTGGCCATGCAATCCAACCCAGTTGTGTCCCTATGTGTCATTACCATTTATTAGCAGGGAGTTTGTTAGGAAGTTTCTAGAAGTATTAGTTCATAGGTATATATCAGGCTTACGACCACCAGGGCCTTTATAAGCCTGGCCATGCAATCCATCCCAGTTGTGTCCCTATGTGGCATTAGCATTTATTAACAGGGGGTATGTTAGGAAGTTTCTGGAAGCATTGATTGACAGGTATATATTAGGTTAATGACTACTGGCACCTTTATAAGCCTGGCCATGCAATCCAACCCAGTTCTGTCCCTATGAGTCATTAGCATTTATTAACATGGGATATATTAGGAAGTTTCTAGAAGTATTAGTTCACAGGTATATATTAGGCTACCAACCACCAGGGCCTTTATAAGCCTAGCCATGCAATCCAACCCAGTTATGTCCCTATGTGTCATTAGCATTTATTAACAGGGGGTATGTTAGGAAGTTTCTAGAAGTATTAGTTCATAGGTATATATTAGGCTAAGGACCACCAGGGCCTTTATAAGCCTGGCCATTCAATCCAACCCAGTTCTTTCCCTATGTGTCATTAGCATTTATTAACAGGAGGTGTATTAGGAAGTTTTTAGAAGTATTACTTCATAGGTATATATTAGGCCGACAACCACCAGGGCCTTTATAAGCCTGGCCATGCAATCCAACCCAGTTGTGTCCCTACGTGTCATGAGCATTTATTAACAGGGGGTATGTTAGGAAGTTTCTAAAAGTATTAGTTCATAGGTATATATTAGGCTAATGACCACCAGGGCCTTTATAAGCCTAGCCTTGCAATGCAACCCAGTTGTATCCCTATGTATAATTAGCATTTATTAAGAGGGGGTATGTTAGGAAGTTTCTACAAGTATTAGTTCACAGGTATATATTAGGCTAATGACCAACAGGGCCTTTATTTATAAGCCTAGCCATACAATCCAACCCATTTGTGTCGCTATGTGTCATTAGCATTAATTAACAGGGGGTATGTTAGGAAATTTCTAGACGTATTAGTTCATAGGTATATATTAGACTAATGGCCACCAGGGCCTTTATCAGCCTAGGCATGCAATCCAACCCAGTTTTATCCCTATGTGTCATTAGCATTTATTAACAGGGGGTATGTTAGGATGTTTCTAGAAGTATTATTTCATATGTCTATATTAGGCTAATAACCACCAGGGCCTTTGTGAGCCTGGCCAAGCAATCCAATCCAGTTGTGTCCCTCTGTGTCATGAGCATTAATTAACAGGGAGTATGTTAGGAAGTTTATAGAAGTTTTAGTTCGTAGGTATATATTAGGCTAATGACCACTAGCGCCTTTATAAGCCTGGCCATGCAATCCAACCCAGGTGTGTCTGTATGTGTCATTAGCATTTATTACAGGGGGCTTGTTAGGAAGTTTCTAGAAGTATTAGTTCATTGGTATATATTAGGCTAATGACCACCAGGTCCCTTAAAAGCCTAACAATGCTATCCAACCCGGTTGTGTCCCTATGTGTCATTAGCATTTATTAACAAGGGGTATGTTAGGAAGTTTCTAGAAGTATTAGTTCATAGGTATATACCAGGCTAATGACCACCAGGTCCTTTATAAGCCTGGCCATGCAATCCAACCCAGTTCTGTCCCTATGTGTCATTAGCATTTATTAACAGGGGTATGTTACAAAGTTTCTAGAAGTATTAGTTCATAGTTATATACTTGGATAAATGACCACCAGGGCCTTTATTAGCCTGGCCATGCAATCCAACCCAGCTCTGTCCCTATGTGTCATTATCATTTATTAACAGCGGGTATGTTAGGAAGTTTCCAGAAGTATTAGTTCATAGTTAAATACAAGGCTAATGACCACCAGGGCCTTTATAAGCCTAGCCATGCAAGCCAACCCCATTATGCCCCTATGTGTCATTAGCATTTATTAACAGGGGGTATGTTAGGAAGTTTCTAGAAGTATTAGTTCATAGGTTTATATTAGGCTAATGACCACCAGGGCCTTTATAAGCCTAGGCTTGCTATCCAACCCAGTTGTGTTCCTATGTGTCATTAGCATTTATTAACAGGGGGTATGTTAGGAAGTTTCTAAAAGTATTAGTTCATAGGTATATATTAGGCTAATGACCACCAGGACCTTTATTTATAAGCCTGGCCATGCAATCCAACCCAGTTGTGTCCCTATGTGTCATTAGCATTTATTAACAGGGAGAAGGTTAGGAAGTTTCTAGAAGTATTAGTTCATAGGTATATGCTATGCTAATGACCAACAGGGCCTTTATAAGCCTGGCCATGCAATCGAACCCAGTTATGTCCCTATGTGTCATTAATATTTATTAACAGTGGGCATATTAGGAAGTTTCTAGAAGTATTTGTTCATAGGAATATATATTATGCTAATGACCCCAGGGCCTTTATAAGCCTGGCCATACAATCCAACCCAGTTGTGTCCCTATGTGTCATTAGCATTTATTAACAGGGTGTATGTTAGGACGTTTCTAGAAGTATTAGTTCATAGGTATATATTAGGCTAATGACCACCAGTGCCTATAAAAGCCTAGACTTGCAATCCAAACCAGTTATGTCCATTTGTGTCATTAGCATTTATTAACAGGGGGAGTATTAGGAAGTTTCTAGAAGTATTACTTCATAGGTATATACCAGGCTAATGACCACAAATGCCTTTATAAGCCTGGCCATGCAAACCAACCCAGTTGTATCCCTATGTGTCATTAGCATTTATTAACAGGGGGTATGTTAGGGAGTTTCTAGAAGTATTAGTTCATAGGTATATATTAGGCTAATGACCACCAGGGCCTTTATAAGGCTAGCCATGCAATCCAAACCAGTTGTGTCCTTATGTGTCATTAGTATTTATTAACAAGGGGTATGTTAGGAGTTTCTAGAAGGATTAGTTCATAGGTATATACTTGGATAATGACCACCCAAGCCTTTATAACTCTAGCCATGCAAGCCAATCCAGTTGTGTCCCCATGTGTCATTAGCATTTCTTAACAGGAGGTATCTTAGAAAGTTTCTAGAAGTATTAATTCATAGGTATATATTACGCTAATGACCACAAGGGCCTTTTTAAGCCTAGCCTTGCAATCCAACCCAGTTGTGTCCCTATGTGTCATTAGCATTTATTAATAGGGGGTATGTTAGGAAGATTCTAGCAGTATTAGTTCATAGGTATATATTAGGTGAATGACCACCAGGGCCTTTATAAGCCTGGCCATGCAATCCAACCCTGTTGTGTCCCTTTGTGTCATTAGCATTTATTAACATGGGGTATGTTAGGAAGTTTCTAGAAGAATTAGTTCATAGCTATATATTAGGCTAACAACCACCAGGGCCTTTTTAAGCCTGGCCATGCAATCCAACCCAGTTGTGTCCCTATGTGTCATTACCATTTATTAACAGGGAGTTTGTTAGGAAGTTTCTAAAAGTATTAGTTCATAGGTATATATCAGGCTTACGACCACCAGGGCCTTTATAAGCCTGGCCATGCAATCCATTCCAGTTGTGTCCCTATGTGGCATTAGCATTTATTAACAGGGGGTATGTTAGGAAGTTTCTAGAAGTAGTAGTTTATAGGTATATATTAAGCGAATGACCACCAGGGCCTTTATAAGCCTAGGACATGCAATCCAACCCAGTTGTGTCCCTATGTGGCATTAGCATTTATTAACAGGGGGTATGTTAGGAAGTTTCTAGAAGTATTGGTTGACAGGTATATATTAGGTTAATGACTAGTGGCACCTTTATAAGCCTGGCCATGCAATCCAACCCAGTTCTGTCCCTATGTGTCATTACCATTTATTAACATGGGATATATTAGGAAGTTTCTAGAAGTATTAGTTCATAGGTATATATTAGGCTACCAACCACCAGGGCTTTTATAAGCCTAGCCATGCAATCCAACCCAGTTATGCCCCTATGTGTCATTAGCATTTATTAACAGGGGGTTTGTTAGGAAGTTTCTAGAAGTATTAGTTCGTAGGTATATATTAGGCTAAGGACCACCAGGGCCTTTATAAGCCTGGCCTTTCTATCCAACCCAGTTCTTTCCCTATGTGTCATTAGCATTTATTAACAGGAGGTGTATTAGGACGTTTTTAGAAGTATTAGTTCATAGGTATATATTAGGCCGACAACCACCAGGGCCTTTATGAGCCTGGCCATGCAATCCAACACAGTTGTGTCCCTACGTGTCATTAGCATTTATTAACAGGGGGTATGTTAGAAAGTTTCTGAAAGTATTATTTCATAGGTATATATTAGGCTAACGACCACCAGGGCCTTTATAAGCCTAGCCTTGCAATGCAACCCAGTTGTGTTCCTATGTGTAATTAGCATTTATTAACAGGGGGTATGTTAGGAAATTTCTACAAGAATTAGTTCACAGGTATGTATTAGGCTAATGACCAACAGGGCCTTTATTTATAAGCCTAGCCATACAATCCAACCCAGTTGTGTCGCTGTGTGTCATTAGCATTAATAAACAGGGGGTATGTTAGGAAATTTCTAGACGTATTAGTTCATAGGTATATATTAGACTAATGGTCACCAGGGCCTTTATCAGCCTAGCCATGCAATCCAACCCAGTTTTATCCCTATGTGTCATTAGCATTTATTAACAGGGGGTATGTTAGGATGTTTCTACATGTATTATTTCGTATGTCTATATTAGGCTAATAACCACCAGGGCCTTTGTGAGCCTGGCCAAGCAATCCAATCGAGTTGTGTCCCTCTGTGTCATGAGCATTAATTAACAGGGAGTATGTTAGGAAGTTTCTAGAAGTTTTAGTTCGTAGGCATATATTAGGCTAATGACCACTAGCGCCTTTATAAGCCTGGCCATGCAATCCAACCCAGTTGTGTCCCTATGTGGCATTAGCATTTCTTACAGGGGGCTTGTCAGGAACTTTATAAGCCTAGCCATGCAAGCCAACCCCATTATGCCCCTACGTGTCATTAGCATTTATTAACAGGGGGTATGTTAGGAAGTTTCTAGAAGTATTAGTTCATAGGTTTATATTAGGCTAATGACCACCAGGGCCTTTATAAGCCTAGGCTTGCAATCCAACCCAGTTGTGTTCCTATGTGTCATTAGCATTTATTAACTGGGGGTATGTTAGGAAGTTTCTAAAAGTATTAGTTCATAGGTATATGCTATGCTAATGACCACCAGGGCCTTTATAAGCCTGGCCATGCAATCCAACCCAGTTGTGTCCCTATGTGTCATTAACATTTATTAACAGGGGGTATGTTAGGAAGTTTCTAGCAGTATTAGTTCATAGGTTTATATTATGCTAATGACCCCCAAGGCCTTTATAAGCCTGGCCATACAATCCAACCCAGTTGTGTCCCTATGTGTCATTAGCATTTATTAACATGGTGTATGTTGGGACGTTTCTAGAAGTATTAGTTCATAGGTATATATTAGGCTAATGACCACCAGGGCCTATAAAAGCATAGACTTGCAATCCAACCCAGTTGTGTCCATTTGTGTCATTAGCATTTATTAACAGGGGGTATGGTAGGAAGTTTCTAGAAGTATTAATTCATGGATATATATTACGCTAATGACCACAAGGGCCTTTTTAAGGCTAGCCTTGCAATCCAACCCAGTTGTATCCCTATGTGTCATTAGCATTTATTAACAGGGGGTATGTTAGGAAGTTTCTAGAAGTATTAGTTCGTAGGTATATATTACGCTAATGACCACCAGGACCTTTATAAGGCTAGCCATGCAATCCAAACCAGTTATGTCCTTATGTGTCATTAGTATTTATTAACAAGGGGTATGTTAGGAAGTTTCTAGAAGGATTAGTTCATAGGTATATACTTGGATAATGACCACCTGGGCCTTTATAACTCTAGCCATGCAAGCCAACCCAGTTGTGTCCCTATGTGTCATTAGCATTTATTAATAGGGGTTATGTTAGGAAGTTTCTAGCAGTATTAGTTCATAAGTATATATTAGGCGAATGACCACCAGGGTCTTTATAAGCCTGGCCATGCAATCCCACCCTGTTGTGTCCCTTTGTGTCATTAGCATTTATTAACAGGGGGTATGTTAGGAAGTTTCTAGAAGAATTAGTTCATAGGTATATATTAGGCGAATGACCACCAGGGCCTTTTTAAGCCATGGCCATGCAACCATCCCAGTTGTGCCCTATGTGTCATTAGCATATATTAAAAGGGGGTATGTTAGGAAGTTTCTAGAAGTATTAGTTCATAGGTATATACTAAGCTAATGACCACCAGGGCCTTTATAAGCCTAGCCATGCAAGCCATCCCATTTGTGTCCCTATGTGTCATTAGCATTTATTAACAGGGGGTATTTTAGGAAGTTTATAGAAGTATTAGTTCATAGGTATATATTAGGTGAATGACCACCATGGCCTTTATAAGCCTAGCCATGCAATCCAACCCAGTTTTGTCTCTGTGTCTTTAGCATTTATTAACAGGGGTTATGTTAGGAAGTTTCTAGAAGTATTAGTTCATAGGTATATATTAGGCTAATGATCACCAGAGCCTTTATAAGCCTGGCCATACAATCCAACCCAGTTGTGTTTCTATGTGTCTTTAGCATTTATTAACAGGGGTTATGTTAGGAAGTTTCTAGAAGTATTAGTTCATAGGTATATATTAGGCGAATGACCACCAGGGCCTTTATAAGCCTGGCCATGCAATCCAACCCTGTTGTGTCCCTATGTGCCATTACCATTTATTAACAGGGGGTTTGTTAGGAAGTTTTTAGAAGTATTAGTTCACAGCTATATATTAGGTGAATGAACACCAGGGCCTTTATAAGCCTGGCCATGCAATGCAACCCCGTTGTGTCCCTATGTGTCATTAGCATTTATTAACTGGGGTATGTTAGGAAGTTTCTAGAAGTATTAGTTCATAGATATATATTAGGCTAAGGACCACCAGGGCCTTTATAAGCCTGACCATTCAATCCAACCCAGTTCTTTCCCTATGTCATTAGCATTTAGCAATAGTAGATATGTTAGGAAGTTTCTAGAAGTATTAGTTCATAGGTATATATTAGGCCGACAACCGCCAGGGCCTTTATAATCCTGGCCATGCAGTCCAACCCAGTTGTGTCCCTATGTGTCATTAGCATTTATTAACAGGAGATATGTTAGGACATTTCTATAAGTATTATTTCATACGTATATATTAGGCTAATGACCACCAGGGCCTTTATAAGCCTGGCCATGCAATCCAACAATCCAACCCAGTTGTGTCCCTATGTGTCATTAACATTTATTAACAGGGGGTATATTAGGAAGTTTCTAGAAGTATTAGTTCATAGGTTTATATAATGCTAATGACCCCAGGGCCTTTATAAGCCTGGCCATACAATACAACCCAGTTGTGTCCCTATGTGTCATTAGCATTTATTAATAGGGTGTATGTTAGGACGTTTCTAGAAGTATTAGTTCATAGGTATATATTAGGCTAATAACCACCAAGGCCTATAAAAGCGTAGACTTGCAATCCAACCCAGTTGTGTCCATTTGTGTCATTAGCATTTATTAACAGGGGGTATGGTAGGAAGTTTCTAGAAGTATTAATTCATAGATATATATTACGCTAATGACCACAAGGGCCTTTTTAAGCCTAGCCTTGCAATCCAACCCAGTTGTATCCCTATGTGTCATTAGCATTTATTAACAGGGGGTATGTTAGGAAGTTTCTAGAAGTATTAGTTCGTAGGTATATATTACGCTAATGACCACCTGGGCCTTTATAAGGCTAGCCATGCAATCCAAACCAGTTATGTCCTTATGTGTCTTTAGTATTTATTAACAAGGGGTATGTTAGGAAGTTTCTAGAAGGATTAGTTCATAGGTATATACTTGGATAATGACCACCTGGGCCTTTATAACTCTAGCCATGCAAGCCAACCCAGTTGTGTCCCTATGTGTCATTAGCATTTTTTAACAGGGGGTATGGTAGGAAGTTTCTAGAAGTATTAATTCATAGGTATATATTACGCTAATGACCACAAGGGCCTTTTTAAGCCTAGCCTTGCAATCCAACCCAGTTGTGTCCCTATGTGTCATTAGCATTTATTAATAGGGGGTATGTTAGGAAGATTCTAGCAGTATTAGTTCATAGGTATATATTAGGCGAATGACCACCAGGGCCTTTAAACCTGTATTACAATCAACCCTGTTGTGTCCCTTTGTGTCATTAGCATTTATTAACATGGGGTATGTTAGGAAGTTTCTGTAAGAATTAGTTCATAGCTATATAAATAGACTATGACCACCGGACTTCATAAACCTAGCCATACAATCCAATGATTGTGTCCCTATAATATTCATTACCATTTATTAACAAGGGTTTGTTAGGAAGTTTCTAAAACTAATAGTTCATAGGTATATATCGAACTTCGACCACCAGGGCCTTTATAAGCCTAGCCATGCAATCCATCAGTTGTGTCCCTAATGTGGCATTAGCATTTATTAACTTAGGGGTATGTTAGGAAGTTTCGTGTTAATGATTTGACAGGTATATATTAGGTTAATGACTAGTAGCTTTTAACTATAAATACAATACATGCAATCAACCCAGTTCTGTCCCTATGAGTCATTAGCATTTATTAACATGGGATATATTAGGAAGTTTCTAAAATTTTTCTATTTTTAATTGGGCAATAACCAGGGTTTTAACCGGGTTTTAAATTTCCCCCTATTTCTTGATTTTTTAACAGGGGTTTTAGGGTTTCAAAAATTTTTCTAGGTTTAATTACAATAACCGGGGCCTTTTTAAAGTCCAGAATAACCCATTGTGCCCAGTGCAAGCTTTTTTAAACGGGGATTTGGAAGCAAAACTATTTAATTAGCAATAAACAGGGTTTAAAGTCCAGAATAAATTTTTCCCTATTTTTATTAGTTTTTAAACAGGGTTTTAAAAGTTTTAAAATTGTTCTAGGTTTAATTGGGCAATAACCAGGGTTTAAAGTAGAATCCAAATTTTCCCTATTGCAAGCTTTAAAAAAGGGGGGGATGAAACAGGTTTAGTTCATAGTTTAAAAAGGGAAGAAAGGGTTTTAAAAGGGATAAAACCCAAATTTTTCCCCCTATTGCAAGCTTTTTTAAGGGGGGGTTTTTGGGAATTTTCAGAAGTTTTTCTAGGAAATTACCAAAATAACAGGGTTTTAAGGGGTCAATAAATTTTCCCCTAGTTATTAGTTTTTAAACGGGGGGTTTTAGGAGTTTCAAAGTTTTTCTAGGTTATTACAATAACCAGGGTTTAAAGCTAGATAATCCAAAGTTTTCCCCTATGTGAAAGCTTTTTTAACGGGGTTTTTAAATTTTAAAAGGTTTTTTCTAGGTTTAATTGGATAATAACAAAGTTTAAATCTAGATAAAAATCCAGTTTGCCCATGTTTTTAGCTTTTTTAAAAAGGGGGTTTTAAAGTTTCTAGAATTTATTAAGGTTATTTAAAATCCAAAGGGGTTTAAAAGTATTTGCAATAACCCAGGGCCCCTTTTGGCTTAGCATTTTTTAAAGGGTTTTTTAAAGTTTCTAGATTTATTAAGGGGGAATTTAGGAATCCAAGGGGTTTTAAAAGTCCCTAATCCCACCCAGTTTTTTTTTGGCTTTGCAATTCAGGGGTTTTTAAAGTTTCTAGAATTTTTAAGGTTATTTGGGAATCCAAGGGGGTTAAAAATGGATAACCATCCCAGGGCCCTTTTCTTAGCTTTAAAAAGGGGTTTTTAAAGTTTCTAGAATTTATTATATTATTTAGGAATCCACCGGGGTTTATAAGTAAGAAAGCCACCCAGGGCCCCTTTTGGCTTACTTTTATTCAGGGGTTGTTTTTTAAAGATTATTAAGGTTATTTAGGAATCAAAGGTTTAAAAGTAAGCAACCCAAACCCTTTGATGGCAAAATTTTTTCGGGGTTTGGGGAAAGTTTCTAGAATTTTATTAAGGTTATTTAGGAAAAAAGGGGTTTAAAACCCTAAATACAACCCAAACCCAGGGTTTTTAGTGCTTTGAAATTTTTTCATTTTTTAAAGTTTCTAGAATTTATTAAGGTTATTTGGGAATAAAGGGGTTTAAAAGTTTTGAATAAACCCCATTGGCCCCTTTTGGCCTTACCTTTTATTAACGGGGTTTTGTTGGGTTTTAAATATTAAAAGTTATTTAGGAATGAAAAGGGGCCTTTTATAAGGGGCCCATGCAAAAACCCCTTTTCCCTTTGGCTTTATTTTTTAAACGGGGTTGTTAAAGTTTTAAAATATTAAAAGGTTATTTAGGCTAAGAACCAGGGTTTATAAGTGACCACCCCCCCGGGTTTGCCATGTTTTACTTTTTAAATGTTTTAAATTTTAAAGTTTGTTTAGGATTTTGGGTTAAAAAACCCGGGGCCTTTAAAATTGGATGAACCAAACCCCTTTTCCCTTTGGTTCAACTTTTTTATGTTAAATTTTAAAGGTTAGTTAAGGAATTTTTAGGAAATGCCAATTTAAAATAGCCAGACCAAACCCAGGGCCCTTTTGGCTTACTTTTATTAACAAGTTTTAGGAAGTTTTTAAAAGTATTAGTTAAGGAATTTTAGAAGAACCAAGGTTTAAAAGCCGCCACCCTAACCCTTGGCCCCATGGTAAACATTTTTCTTGGTATTTAAAAATTTTAGAAGTTTTGTTATGGTTTAAAGGTAATAAAAGGGGTTTAAAACCTAAGCAACCAACCTTTGCTGAGGGTTAAACATTTTTCAGGGGTATTTGGGAATTTTAGAAGTTTTGTTTTTGGTTTAAAAGGGAAATGCCAAGGTTTTAAAACCCTAAGACCAAACCCAGGGCCCTTTTGGCTTCATTTTTTAACAAGGGGTTTTTGGGGGTTTTCAAAGATTATTATGGTATTTAGGAATCCAATATTTTAAAAGTACCAGCAACCAACCCAGGTTTATTGCTTTGCTTTTATTCGGGGGGTATGTTAAATTTTAAGTTTTTTAAGTTTAAGGAAAAAGAAAAGGGTTTATAGGGGCCCATGAACCAAACCCGGGTTTTTCCTTTGGCTTACATTTTTTAACGGGGTTTTTAAAGTTTCTAAAAATATTACAAGGTTATTTAGGAATCCAAGGGGTTTAAAAGGTACCAGCAACCCAAACCATTTTCCCTTTTGGCTTAGCTTTTATTAACGGGGTTTTTAAATTTTCTAGAATTTATTAAGGTTATTTAGGAAATCCAAAAGCCTTTATAACTTGATAACCCAAACCAGTTTTCCCCCTGGCTTTGCAATTAACGGGGTTGTTAAAGTTTCTAGAATTTATTAAGGTTATTTGGGCTAATCCCCCAAAAGGGGTTTTTAACCCTAATGCAACCAAACCCTTTGGCCCAGGGTTCAACTTTTTTTAAAGGGGTATTTGGGAATTTTAAAGTTTATTTTAAGTTTTAAAGGTAAGAAAAGGGGTTTTAACCTGGATGCAACCAACCCTTTTTCCCGGGTTCTTCATTTTTCAGGGGTATTTGGGAATTTCTAAAGATTATTATAGGTTTAAGTTTAATCCAAGGGGTTTTTTAAGCCGGCCTAACCACTTTTTCCCTTGTGTCTTAGTTTTTTAAACATATTTAGGGTTTTAGAAGTTTAGCATATATTATAAAAAATAAAGGGTTTAAACCGGGCCTAACCCCCTTTTTCCCTTGTGTCTTGTTTTTTAAACATTTTTAGGGTTTTAGAAGTTTAGATGGGTATATATTAGAATGACCACCAGGCCTTTTTAAGCCTGCCATGCAACCAAACCCAGTTGTGCCCTTGTCATTAGCATTTATTAACAGGGGTATGTTAGGAAGTTTCTAGAAGTATTAGTTCATAGGTATAAAACTAATGACACCAGGCCTTTATAAGCCTGGCCATCAACCAAACCCATTGTTTTTCTTGTGTCTTAGCATTTATTAACAGGGGTATTTAGGAAGTTTTAGAAGTATTAGTTCATAGGTATATTTTATAATGACCACCAGGGCCTTTATAAGCCTGGCCATGCAATCCAACCCAGTTTGTCCCTTGTCTTACCATTTATTAACAGGGGTTTGTTAGGAAGTTTTAGAAGTATTAGTTCAAGGTATATATTAGGTAATGACACCAGGGCCTTTATAAGCCTGGCCATCAATCCAACCCGTTGTGTCCCTATGTGTCTTAGCATTTATTAACGGGGTATGTTAGGAAGTTTCTAGAAGTATTAGTTCATGGGTATATATTAGGTAATGACCACCAGGGCCTTTATAAGCCTGCCTTTCAATCCAACCCGTTTTCCCTATGTCATTAATTTTTTAAAGTTTGTTAGGAAGTTTTAGAAGTATTAGTTAAAGGGTATATATTAGGTAAAACCCCGGGGCCTTTATAAGGCCATGCATCCAACCCTTGTGTCCCTATGTGTCATTAGCATTTATTAACGGGTATGTTAGGAAGTTTCTAAAAGTATTAGTTCATGGGTATATATTAGGCAAAACCACCAGGGCCTTTTAAGCCTACCATCAATCCAACCCAGTTTTCCCCTTGTCATTAGCATTTAAAAGGGAGATATGTTAGGAAGTTTTAAAGTATTAGTTCATAGGTATATATTAGGTAAACCCCAGGCCTTAAAAGGGCCTCCCACCCAAACCCCATTGTTTTATTTTCATTAGCTTTTATTAACGGGGTATGTTGGGAAAATTTTAAAGATTAGTTCATAGGTATATATAGGCTAATCACCAGGGCCTTAAAAACCTAGCCATGCAATCCAACCCAGTTGTGTCATGTGTCATTAGCATTTATTAACAGGGGTTGTTGGGAAAGTTTTAAAGTATTAGTTCTTTGGTATATATTAGGCTAAGGGGCCCTTAAAAGCCTCAATGCATCCAACCCGTTGTTTTATGTGTCATTAGCTTTTATTAACGGGGTATGTTAGGAATTTCTAGAAGTATTAGTTCATAGGTATATAAGGCTAATGCCCACCACCTTTTAAACCTAGCCATGCAATCCAACCCAGTTGTGCCCCTATGTGCATTAGCATTTTTTAAACAGGGGTTGTTAGGAAGTTTCAAGTATTAGTTCATGTATATTTGGAAAAATGACCACCGGGGCCTTTTTAAAAGCCTCCATGCAATAACCCGTTGTTCCCTATGTGTCATTAGCATTTATTAACAGGGGGTATGTTAGGAAGTTTCTAGAAGCATTATTTCATAGGTATAAAATTTAATGACCACCACCTTTATAAAAATGCAACCCAACCCCAGTTGTGTCCTATGTGCATTAGATTTATTAACAGGGGTATGTTGGGAAAGTTTCTAGAAATTAGTTATAGGAAAATTTTAAACCCCCCAAACCCTTTTATAACCTCCCCAAATAACCTTGTGCCCCCAGTTATTACTTTTTAAAAAAGGGGTTTTTTAGAAGTTTCTAAAGTATTATTAAGGTAATAACAAGCCAAAGGGTTTTTAACCACCTTGCCCCCCCAAATTGTGCCCCTATTTATTAAAATTTTAAAGGGGTTTTAGGAATTTTCTAGGTATTATTATAAAAAAGGGCTAATACCCCCGGGGGCAAAGCCTCCATGTCCCCCATTGTGCCCCTTGTTCTTAGATTTAAAAAAGGGGGGTTTTGGGAAGTTTTAAGAATTATTCTAGGAAAAGGAACCCCCGGGGTTTTAACCCCATGCCCTTTTGTTTCCCATTTATTAGTTAAAAAAAGGGGTTTTGGGAATTTCTAGGTATTATTAAGGTAATAAAAACAACCCCCGGGGGCCTTTTATAACCACCTGGTCCCTTTGTGCCCCGGGTTTATTAAAATTTTAAAGGGGGTTTTAGGAATTTTAGAATATTAGTTCAAGGTTTTTGGGGGAATGCCACCACCTTTTATGCCTAGCCATGCAATAAAGTTTTTTTTTGTTCTTAGATTTTTTAAAAGGGGTTTTTTAGGAATTTCTAAATATTAAAAGGTTTTTTGGGCTAATGCCCCAAACCTTTTCCTGGCCATAAAATAACCCCAGGTTTTTAGTTAAGATTTAAAAAAGGGGGTTATTTGGGGTTTTGAAGAACATGGTTTTTTGGGCTAATGACCACCATTTTGCCTGGCTTTGAAATATCCCGGGGTTATGTGATTAGATTTAAAAAAGGGGGGTTTTGGGAAATTTTTCAAAATTTAGCTGGATAATTCAAACCAAATTTTTTATCCCTACCCATAATAACCCCGTTTTTTATTTTTCTTAGATTTAAAAAAGGGGGTATTTGGGAAATTTTCCAAAAGCTTTAAAAGGGATAAATCCACCGGGTTTTTATTGCCTCCATAATAACCCCAGGGTTAGGTTTAGATTTAAAAAAGGGGTATTTTTGGGAAATTTTCAAATATTTTATGTAAAAGGCAATCCCCCAGGCCTTTCCCTAGCATAATAACCCCGTTTTTAGTTCTTAGTTTTTAAAAAAGGGGATATTTGGAAATTTTGAAAAGCTTATTATTTGGCAATGACCACCAGGGTTTTTATGGGCCCCATGAAATAAAACGGTTATTGATTCATTTATTCATTGTTAAATTTTCAAATATTAAAAGGTTTAAAAGCTAATGCCCACCAGGGCCAAAAGCTTACCCATAAAAACCCCCTTATGAGTTCTTAGATTTAAAAAAGGGGGTATTTGAAGCTAAAGTTTATTCAAATTTCAAATGCCAACCTTTATAACCGGTTTGAATAAAATTTTTTCCCCTAGTTTTTACATTTATTAACGGGGGTTTTGTTGGGGTTTCAAAAATTAGCTAGTTTAATTGGGTAATAACCCCCAGGGTTTTAAGGGATAAAAATTTCCCCCTAGTTATTAGTTTTTAAACCGGTTTTAGGGTTTCAAAATTTGTTCTATTTTAAATTGGGAATAAGCAGGGTTTTAAGGGTTCAAAAATTTTCCCCTATTTATTAGTTTTTAAAAGGGGGTTTTGGGAAATTTTTAAAAATTTTTCTAGGTTTAATTGGGTAATAACCGGGTTTATGTAGAGCCCCCAAATTTTTCCCCTAGTTATTAGCAAAACGGGTTTTAGGGTTTCAAAATTTTCTAGGTTTAATTTTTTTAAGGGTTTTAGAGTAAAAAATTTCCCCCAGTTATTAGCAAAACGGGGGTTTTGGGTTTTTCTAAAATTGTTCTAGGTTTAATTGGGCTAATAACCCCCGGGTTTTAAGAATCAAAATTTACCCCCTAGTTATTGTTTTTTTAAAACGGGGGTTTTGGGAAGTTTCAGAAATTTTTCTAGGTTTAATTGGGCTTCCCCCAGGGTTTTATCCCAGTTTAAACCAAGTTTTTAGTGTTTTGCTTTTTTAACAGGGGATTTGGAATTTTCAAAAAGTATTAGTTAAAAATTTATTTAGGAATCCAAGGGGTTTTTTTAAAAGTAGCAACCCAAACCCTTTTTGGCCCAGGCTTTGCAAAACGGGGTATTTTAAAGTTTCTAGAATTTATTAAGGTTATGTAGGAATAAAAAAGGGGTTTATAAGGGGCCCATGCAACCAACCTTTTCCCTTGGCTTTGTTTTTTAAACGGGGTTTTTTAAAGTTTCATAAGATTATTAAAGAAATTTAGGAATCCAAGGGGTTTAAAAGTCCCATGCAATCCAAAAAGGGCCCCTTTTGGCTTCTTTTATTGGGGGGGATTTTGGGGTTTTCTAGTGATTAGTTAAAAGATATTTGGGTTCCCCCGGGGTTTATAATGGAAAACAACCAAACCCTTTTCCCTTTGGCTTTGTTTTTTAAACAGGGGTTTTTAAAGTTTCTAAATTTATTAAGGTTATTTAGGAATCCAAGGGGTAAAAGTAACTTGCAATAAACCAGGGCCTTTTGGCTTTTTTTATTAACAAGTTGTTAAAGTTTCTAAAATATTAAAAGGTATTAAGGCTTGAAAAACCTTTATAAGGGGCCCATGAACCAAACCCAGGGCCCAGGCTTAGCTTTATTCAAGTTGGGAATTTTAAAGTATTATTAAGGATATTAGGAAAAAGGGGTTTTAAAAGGTCCAGCAATAAACCATTTGCCTTTTTTTAGCTTTTTTAACAAAGTTGGATTTCTAGGTATTAGTTATAGGTTATTTGGGAAAATTCCAAAGTTTAAAATTAAGCAACCCAAACCAGGGCCCCCTTTTTGGCAAGTTTTTTAAACAGGGGTTTTGGGGGTTTTCAAAGTATTATTAAGGAATTTAAAATCCAAAGGGGTTTTTAAAGTACCTGAACCCAAACCCAGTTTTCCCCATGGCATTCTTTTTTTAAAGGGGTATTTGGGAATTTCTAAAGATTATTTAAAGTTTAAGAATACCAAGGTTTATAACCTGACCAAAAAACCCCCTTTGGCCCTAGGCTTGTTTTTTAAACGGGGTTTTTAAAGTTTCAAAGATTATTATAGGTTATTTAAATCCACCGGGGTTTTAAGTAGCAATCCACCCGTTTGCCCAGGGTTCAACTTTTTCGGGGTATTTGGGAATTTTAAAGTTTATTTTAAGTTTTAAAGAATGAAAAGGGGTTTATAAGCCGGGCCTAACCACCCAGGGGTTTCCCATTGTCAAAATTTTTTAAACATATTTAGGGTTTTAGAAGTTTTTAAGGTATTTTAAAGGCTAATACCACCAAACCCCCAAGCAATCCAACCCTTTTTCTTGTGTCAAAATTTTTTAAACATTTATTTAGGGTTTTAGAAGTTTATTAAGGTATTATTAGGAAATAAGGGGTTTAAACCGGGCCAAACCAACCCAGGGGTTTCACATTGCTTTTTAAACATTTATTTAGGGTTTTAGAAGTTTAGAAGGGTATTATTAGGAAATAAAGGGGCCTTTATAACCGGCCTAACCCCCTTTTTCCCTTTGTCAAAATTTTTAACATTTTTAGGGTTTTAGAAGTTTAGATAAAATTTTTAGGAAATAAAGGGGTTTAAACCGGCCTAACCCCGGTTTTCCCTTGTGTCTTAGTTTTTTAAACTTTATTTAGGGTTTTAGAAGTTTTTAAGTATTATTAGGCTAAAAAGGGGTTTATAACCGGCCCTTTTAACCCCCAGGCCCTTGTCTTGTTTTTTAAAAGGGTTTTTAGGGTTTTAGAAGTTTTTATAGGTATTATTAGGTAATAACCAGGGCCAAACCTAGCAATCCAACCCACCCCCCTTTGTCATTAGCATTTTTTAAAAGGGTATGTTAGGAAGTTTCTAAAAGTATTAGTTCATAGGTATATATTAGGCAATGCCCAAAGGGCCCTTTTAAACCCCATCCCATCCAACCCATTGTGCCCCTATGTGTCATTAGCATTTATTAACAGGGTATGTTAGGATTTTTTAAAAAGATTAGTTCATAGGTATATATTAGGCTAAGACCCCCAAATTTAATAAGCCTGCCATCCCATCCAACCCAGTTGTGCCCCTATGTGTCATTAGCATTTATTAACGGGGTATGTTAGGAAGTTTTAAAGTATTAGTTCATGGGTATATTTTAGGCTAAAACACCAGGGCCTTAAAACCTGCCATGCAATCCAACCAGTTGTGTCTATGTGTCATTAGCATTTATTAACGGGGTATGTTAGGAAGTTTCTAGAATATTAGTTCTTTGGTATATTTTAGGCTAATGCCCACCAGGGCCTTAAAACCAAACAATGCAATCCAACCCAGTTGTGCCCCTATGTGTCATTAGCATTTTTTAAACAGGGGTATGTTAGGAAGTTTCTAGAAGTATTATTGGTATATATTAGGCTAATGACCCCCAAATTCCTTTAAAGCCTACCATGCAATCCAACCCAGTTGTGTCCCTATGTGTCATTAGCATTTATTAACAGGGGTATGTTAGGAAGTTTCAAGTATTAGTTCATGGGTATAAAATTTAATGACCACCACCTTTTTTAACCCCCATGCAACCCAAACCCCAGTTGTGTCCCTATGTGCATTAGCATTTATTAACAGGGGTATGTTAGGAAGTTTCTAAAAATTTAGTTCATGGGTATATATTGGTAATGACCACCGGGGCCCTTTTATAAGCTCCCATGCAACCAACCAGTTTTTCCCCTATGTGTCATTAGCATTTATTAACAGGGGTATGTTGGGAAAGTTTCTAGAAGATTAGTTCATAGGTATATATTGGTAATGACCACCAAGCCTTTATAACCTAGCCATGCAATCCAACCAGTTGTGCCCCCATGTGTCATTAGATTTATTAACAGGGGTATGTTAGGAAGTTTCTAGAAGTTTTAAATTCATATATTTTTTGGTAATGACCCCCGGGGGCCTTTTTAACCTAGCCATGCAACCAACCCAGTTGTGCCCCCATGTGTCATTAGCATTTATTAAAGGGGTATTTGGGAAGTTTCTAGAAGTATTATTCATAGGTATATATTAGGCTAATGACCCCCAGGGCTTTTAAGCCTTTTCAATCCAACCCAGTTGTGTCCCTTGTTATTAGCATTTATTAAAGGGGTATGTTAGGAAGTTTCTAGAAGAATTAGTTCATGGGTATATATTGGGTAATGACCACCAGGGCCTTTATAAGCCTGGCCATGCAATCCACCGTTGTGTCCCTATGTGTCATTAGCATTTATTAACAGGGGTATGTTAGGAAGTTTCTAGAAGTATTAGTTCATAGGTATATATATAATGACCACCAGGGCCTTTATAAGCCTGCCATGCAACCACCCATTGTGCCCTTGTGTCATTAGCATTTTTTAAAAGGGGGGTATGTTAGGAAGTTTCTAGAAGTATTAGTTCATAGGTATATTTTAGGTAATGACCACCAGGCCTTTATAAGCCTAGCCATGCAACCAAACCCATTTTGCCCCTTTGTGTCATTAGCATTTATTAACAGGGGTATGTTAGGAAGTTTTAGAAGTATTAGTTCATAGGTATATATTAGGTAATGACCACCAGGCCTTTATAAGCCTGGCCATGCAATCCAACCCAGTTTGTCTTGTGTCTTAGCATTTATTAACAGGGGTATGTTAGGAAGTTTCTAGAAGTATTAGTTCATAGGTATATATTAGGCTAATGACACCGGGGCCCTTTTATAAGCCTGGCCATCAACCAAAAGTTGTGCCCCTAGTTATTACATTTAAAAAAGGGGGTTTTGGGAATTTCTAGAATATTAGTTCAAGGTTTTTTGGGCTAATGCCACCTTTCCTTTTCCTAGTGAAATAACCCATTTTCCCAGGGGTTTTAGATTTTTAAAAGGGGGTAGTTAAAGTTTCAGTATTACATATTTATATTGGAAATGCCACCACCATTGGGGCCATGCCCCAAAGTTTTTCCCAGGTATTAGTTTTTAAAAAGGGGGTAGTTAAATTTTAAAGAACAGGGTTTTTTGGGAAAATGCCCCCAAACCATGCCTAGTTAAATCCCCCCATTTTTCCCAGGTATTAGATTTTTCAGGGGTATTTGGGAATTTTAAATAAGTTATAATTTTTGGCTAATGAACCAGGGTTTTTATGCCTCCCATAATAACCCCTTTTTAGTTCTTAAATTTAAAAAAGGGGGTATTTGGAAATTTTAAAAGGGGTTTTTATAGGTTTAAAGCAATCCAACCAGGGCCAAAAGCCTCCATAAATAACCCCAGGGTTTTAGTTCTTAGATTTTTTAAAAGGGGTAGTTAAAGTTTTAAAAAGTTAAGGAAATTTAGGAATCCACCGGGGCCTTTATAAGCCTGGCATGCAATCCAACCCGTTGTGTCCCTATGTGCCATTAGATTTATTAACAGGGGTTTGTTAGGAAGTTTCTAGAAGTATTAGTTCATGGGTATATATTAGGTAATGCCCAAAGGGCCTTTATAAGCCTGGCCATGCAATAAACCCCCATTGTGCCCCTAGTTATTACTTTAAAAAAGGATTTGGGAAGTTTTAAAGTATTATTAAGGTAATAACAACCCCCAAGGGTTTTTTAAACCCCCATTTAAAAATTGTGCCCTAGTTATTAGATTTTTTTAGGAGGTTTTAAAGTTTTAAAGTATTATTAAGGTATAAAGGCTAATACCGGGGCCATGCCACCAAATCCCCCATTGTGTCTAGTTATTACATTTTTTAATGTGGAATTTGGGAAGTTTTAAAGTATTATTTGGAAAATTTTTGGCTAACCCCCAACCCTTTTAAACCCACCATTCCAACCCATTTTCCCAGGTATTAGATTTTTCAGGGGTATGTTAAGTTTTAAAGTATTAAAAGGTTTTTTGGGCAATGAACCACCTTTATCCAGCCATGCAAAAACCCCGTTTTTTAGTTCTTAGATTTAAAAAAGGGGGTATTTAGGAAGCAGGTTTAGCTGGGTTTTAATTCAAACCAAAGGGGGCCTTTATCCCTACCCATAATAACCCCGGTTGTTAGTTCTTAGATTTATTGGGGGGGGTTTTGGGAAATTTTCAAAGTTTTTTTTGGTTAAAGGCAAATCCACCAGGCCCCTTTTCCCTACATAATAACCCGTTTTTTAGTTCTTAGATTTATTAACGGGGGTATTTGGGAAATTTTCGGTTTAGCTGGGAAATTTTTACAAAAAAGGGGGTTTTTATCCCCACCCATAATAACCCCGTTTTTTAGTTCTTAGATTTAAAAAAGGGGGTATTTAGGAAGCAGGTTTTTAAGGGAAAATTTTTGGCAAACCACCGGGGCCTTTTAACCCTACCCATTAATAACCCCAGTTTTGAAGTTCTTAGATTTATTAAAAAGGGGGTTTATTTGGGAAATTTTTGGTTTAGCAAAATTTTAATTACAATGCCCCAGGGTTTTTTATAAGAATTGAATCCCCCAGTTTTTTCCCTAGTTATTAGTTTTTAAACGGGGGGTTTTAAAGCTAAATAATTCAAAATTTTTACAAATGCCAAGGGGCCTTTTTTTAAAGTGAAATCAAAATTTTTCCCTATGTTATTAGTTTTTAAACGGGGGTTTTAAAGTTTCAAAATTTTAATTCAAGTTTTTAGGTTCCAAGGGGCCTTTATAACCGGCCTGAAAATTTTGGTTAGTTCATTGATTTATTGGGGTAGGGGAAATTTTAAAGTTTAGATGGTAAAGGGCTTGCCCCAGGTCCTTTATAAGTAGAAGCCCAAAGTTTCCCCCTAGTTTTTACATTTAAAAAGGGGGTTTTAGGGTTTCAAAATTTTTCTAGGTTTTTTGGGTAATAACCCCCGGGGGTTTTAAAGCCAGAAATCCCCAGTTTTTATTGCAAGTTTTTTAAACGGGGTATGAAATTTCTGGTATTTTTCATTATATTTATTCCCACCGGGTTTTAAACCCCCATAATCCAAATTTTCCCTATTGCAAGCTTTTTTAAAGCTTAGAAAATTTTCAAATATTAGCTGTTTTTTGGGCAATAACCAGGGTTTTTTAGAGTCAAAAATTTTTGGCCCTATTTTTATTATTTTTAAACGGGGGTTTTGGGAAGTTTCAAAATTGTTCTATT
Source organism: Protopterus annectens (assembly GCF_019279795.1). Lineage (NCBI taxonomy): Eukaryota > Metazoa > Chordata > Ceratodontiformes > Protopteridae > Protopterus > Protopterus annectens. Next base: position 1,878,993,818 of record NC_056732.1, read on the forward strand.
TTATTAGCAATAACCAGGGTTTAAAGCCAAAATTTAATCCAAATTTTCCCAAATTGCAAGCTTTATTAACGGGGGTTTTTAAAGTTTTTATTTTTCATAGATTATTACTAAGAAAGGATTTTAAAGTATAATCCAAATTTTTCCCCCTATTGCAAGCTTTTTTAACGGGATTTGGAAATTTCAAAGTTTTATAGGTTTTTGGGAAAACCCCCCGGGGGCCTTTTAATTACCCATAATAAATTTTGTAGTTCAAGTTTTAAAAAAGGGGGTATTTGGGAAGCAGGTTTAAACTGGGTTTTAATTCAAACCCAAAAGGGCCTTTTCCCTACCCTTTAATAACCCCGTTTTTTAGTTCAAGTTTTATTAAGGGGTTATTTAGGAAGCAAGGTTTATTTCATAAAATTGGCAATGAAAAGGGGCTTTATAACCGGATGAATAAAAGTTTCCCCCGTTATTAGTTTTTAAACGGGGGTTTTGGGTTTCTAAAATTTTAACATGGTTTATTGGTAATACCCATTTAAAAAAGTGTTGAATCCAAAGTTTGTCCTTTTGTTATTAGTTTTTAAACAGGGGGGGGGGAAATTTAAACATGTTTTTATTGAAAAAGGGGCCTTTTAAAGGGGTAGTTGAATCCAAAGTTTTTCCCCTAGTTATTAATTTTTTAACGGGGGGTTTTTAAAGCTAGAAGATTACATGGTTTTTTAATTTTAAAGGGGGGTTTATGTAGAGCCCCAAAAGTTTTTTTTTGTTTTTGTATTAAACAGGGTTTTAAATTTTTCAGAAAAGTTATTATTTTGGATAATCCCCCGGGTTTAAATTCCAGAAAAAGTTTGTTATTTATTAGTTTTTAAACGGGGGTATTTTGGAATTTCAAAGTTTTTCTATTTAATTACTAATAAAAAGGGTTTTAAAGAGTCAAAAATTTCCCCCTAGTTATTAGTTTTTAAAGGGGGGTTTTGGGAAGTTTCAAAATTTTTCTAGGTTTAATTGGGTTTAATAACCCCCAGGGTTTATGTGGAGCCCCAATTTTCCCCCTTTGTTATTAGTTTTTAAACAGGGGTTTTAGGGTTTCAAAAATTTTTCTATTTAAATTGGGCAATAACCAGGGTTTAAAGTCCAGCAATAACCCAGTTTTCCCTATTGCAAGCTTTTTTAAGGGGGGGTTTTTTTAAAGTTTTTATTTTTCATGGGTTTTTTGGTTGAAAGGGTTTTAAGGGGCCATGAATAATTTCCCCAGGGCAAGCTTTTTTAACGGGGGTTTTTAAAGTTTTGGTTTTGGGTTAATATTAAGGAAATGGGGTTTAAAGGCCCCAAATTTCCCCTAGCAAGCTTTTTTAACGGGGAATTTGGAATTTTCAAAGTTTGTTCCAGGTTTATTGGGCAAAACCAGGGTTTTAAAGCCTAGAGAATAACCCAGTTTTTATTGCATTGCTTTTTTAAGGGGGGAGGGGGAATTTTCAAAGTTTTTTCTAGGTTTAATTGGGCAATAACCAGGGTTTAAAGCCTGGTTTAATCCAAATTTTCCCTATTGCAAGCTTTTTTAACGGGATGAAAAGTTTCTAGGTATTATTTATTTTTGGGGGGAAAACCCCAGGGTTTAAAAGTAGCAATCCACCCGGGCCCCTTTTGGCTTCTTTTATTAACGGGGTTTTTAAAGTTTCAAAAGATTATTACAGGTTTATTAGGAATCCCAAAGGGTTTTTATAATAGCCTAACCAAACCCTTTTTCCCTTTGGCTTTGTTTTTTAAACGGGGTTTTTAAAGTTTCGGGTTTATTAAAGGTTTTTAAATTCTAAGAAAGGGTTTAAAATAGGCTAATAACCCAGTTTTTTTTTGGCTTAGTTTTTTAAACGGGGTTTTTAAAGTTTCTAAAATATTACGGGGTTATTTAGGAATCCAAGGGGTTTGTTCCTGGAAATCCAACCCAGGGCCTTTGCTTCTTTTATTAACGGGGTTTTTTAAGTTTCAAAGTTTTTTATTGGGGGTATTTAGGAATCCAATTTAAAACCCGGGCCCATGCAACCAAACCCTTTGTGCCCAGGGTTAAACATTTTTCGGGGTATTGGGAATTTTAGGTATTAGATTTAATATTGGGAAGAAAGGTTTTATAACCAGCTAACCCCCGGGTTTCCCATGTGTCTTAGTTTATTAATTATTTAGGGTTTTAGAAATTTAGAAGGGAATATCCAGGAAATAAAGGTTTTTAAAACCGGCCCTTTTAAACCCCCAGTTCCCCCTTGTGTCTTAGTTTTTTAAACTATATAAAGTTTCTAGAAGTATTAGTTCATAGTTATATATATGTTTGGATGACATGACCAGGGCCTTTATAAGCCTGGCTATGCAATCCAACACAGTTGCGTCCCTCTGTGTCATTAGCATTTATTAACAGGGGTATGTTATGAAGTTTCAAGAAGTATTAGTTCATAGGTATATATTAGGGTAATGACCACCAGGGCCTTTATAAGCCTGGCCATGCAATCCAACCCAGTTGTGTCCCTATGTGTCATTAGCATTTATTAACAGGGGTATGTTAGGAAGTTTCTAGAAGTATTAGTTCATAGGTATATATTAGGCTAATGACCACCAGGGCCTTTATAAGCCTGGCCATGCAATCCAACCCAGTTGTGTCCCTATGTGTCATTAGCATTTATTAATAGGGGTATGTTAGGAAGTTTCTAGAAGTATTAGTTCATAGGTATATATTAGGCTAATGACCACCAGGGCCTTTATAAGCCTAGCCATGCAATCCAACCCAGTTGTGTCCCTATGTGTCATTAGCATTTATTAACAGTGGTATGTTAGGAAGTTTCTAGAAGTATTAGTTCATAGGTATATATTAGGCTGATGACCACCAGGGCCTTTATAAGCCTGGCCATGCAATCCAACCCAGTTGTGTCCCTATGTGTCATTAGCATTTATTAACAGGGGTATGTTAGGAAGTTTCTAGAAGTATTAGTTCATAGGTATATATTAGGCTAATGACCACCAGGGCCTTTATAAGCCTGGCCATGCAATCCAACCCAGTTGTGTCCCTATGTGTCATTAGCATTTATTAACAGGGGGTATGTTAGGAAGTTTCTAGAAGTATTAGTTCATAGGTATATATTAGGCTAATGACCACCAGGGCCTTTATAAGCCTGGCCATGCAATCCAACCCAGTTGTGTCCCTATGTGTCATTAGCATTTATTAACAGGGGGTATGTTAGGAAGTTTCTAGAAGTATTAGTTCATAGGTATATATTAGGCTAATGACCACCAGGGCCTTTATAAGCCTGGCCATGCAATCCAACCCAGTTGTGTCCCTATGTGTCATTAGCATTTATTAACAGGGGGTATGTTAGGAAGTTTCTAGAAGTATTAGTTCATAGGTATATATTAGGCTAATGACCACCAGGGCCTTTATAAGCCTGGCCATGCAATCCAACCCAGTTGTGTCCCTATGTGTCATTAGCATTTATTAACAGGGCTATGTTAGGAAGTTTCTAGAAGTATTAGTTCATAGGTATATATTAGGCTAATGGCTACCAGGGCCTTTATAAGCCTAGCCATGCAATGCAACCCAGTTGTGTCCCTATGTGTCATTAGCATTTTTTAACAGGGGTATGCTAGGAAGTTTCTAGAAGTATTAGTTCATAGGTATATATTAGGCTAATGACCACCAGGGCCTTTATAAGCCTGGCCATGCAATCCAACCCAGTTGTGTCCCTATGTGTCATTAGCATTTATTAACAGGGGGTATGTTAAGAAGTTTCTAGAAGTATTAGTTCATAGGTATATATTAGGCAAATGACCACCAGGGCCTTTATATGCCTGACCATTCAATCCAACCCAGTTGTGTCCCTATGTGTCATTAGCATTTATTAACAGGAGGTATGTTAGGAAGTTTCTAGAAGTATTAGTTGATAGGTATATATTAGGCTAATGACCACCAGGGACTATATAAGCCTGACTATGCAATCCAACTCAGTTGTGTCCCTATGTGTCATTAGCATTTATTAACAGGGGTATGTTAGGAAGTTTCTAGAAGTATTAGTTCATAGGTATATGTTAGGCGAATGACCTCCAGGGCCTTTATAAGCCAGGCCATGCAATCTAACCCAGTTGTGTCCCTATGTGTCATTAACATTTATTAACAGGGGGTATGTTAGGAAGTTTCTAGAAGTATTAATTCATAGGTATATATTAGGCTAATGACCACCAGGGCCTTTATAAGCCTGGCCATGCAATCCAACCCAGTTGTGTCCCTATGTGTCATTAGCATTTATTAACAGGGGTATGTTAGGAAATTTCTAGAAGTATTAGTTCATAGGTATATATTAGGCTAATGACCACCAGGGCCTTTATAAGCCTGGCCATGCAATCCAACCCAGTTGTGTCCCTATGTGTCATTAGCATTTATTAACAGGGGTATGTTAGGAAGTTTCTAGAAGTATTAGTTCATAGGTATATATTAGGCTAATGACCACCAGGGCCTTTATAAGCCTGGCCATGCAATCCAACCCAGTTGTGTCCCTATGTGTCATTAGCATTTATTAACAGGGGGTATGTTAGGAAGTTTCTAGAAGTATTAGTTCATAGGTATATATTAGGCTAATGACCACCAGGGCCTTTATAAGCCTGGCCATGCAATCCAACCCAGTTGTGTCCCTATGTGTCATTAGCATTTATTAACAGGGGTATGTTAGGAAGTTTCTAGAAGTATTAGTTCATAGGTATATATTAGGCTAATGACCACCAGGGCCTTTATAAGCCTGGCCATTCAATCCAACCCAGTTGTGTCCCTATGTGTCATTAGCATTCATTAACAGGGGTTTGTTAGGAAGTTTCTAGAAGTATTAGTTCATATGTATATACTATGCTAATGACCACCAGGGCCTTTATAAGCCTGGCAATGCAATCCAACTCAGTTGTGTCCTTATGTGTCATTAGCATTTATTAACAGGGGTATGTTAGGAAGTTTCTAGAAGTATTAGTTCATAAGTATATATTAGGCGAATGACCACCAGGGCCTTTATAAGCCTGGCCATGCAATCCAACCCAGTTCTGTCCGTATGTGTCATTCGAATTTATTAACCGGAGATATGTCAGGAAGTTTCTAGAAGTATTAGTTCATAGGTATATATTAGGCTAATGACCACCAGGGCCTTTATAAGCCTGGCCATGCAATCCAACCCAGTTGTGTCCCTATGTGTCATTAGCATTTATTAATAGGGGTATGTTAGGAAGTTTCTAGAAGTATTAGCTCATAGGTATATATTAGGCTAATCACCACCAGGGCCTTTATAAGCTTAGCCATGCAATCCAACCCAGTTGTGTCCCTATGTGTCATTAGCATTTATTAATAGGGGTATGTTAGGAAGTTTCTAGAAGTATTAGTTCATAGGTATATATTAGGCTAATGACCACCAGGGCCTTTATAAGCCTGGCCATGCAATCCAACCCAGTTGTGTCCCTATGTGTCATTAGCATTTATTAACGGGGTATGTTAGGAAGTTTCTAGAAGTATTAGTTCATAGGTATATATTAGGCGAATGACCACCAGGGCCTTTATAAGCCTGGCCATGCAATCCAACCCAGTTGTGTCCCTATGTGTCATTAGCATTTATTAACAGGGGGTATGTTAGGAAGTTTCTAGAAGTATTAGTTCATAGGTATATATTAGGCTAATGACCACCAGTTTCTTTATAAGCCTGGCCATGCAATCCAACTCAGTTGTGTCCTTATGTGTCATTAGCATTTATTAACAGGGGTATGTTAGGAAGTTTCTAGAAGTATTAGTTCATAGGTATATATTAGGCTAATGACCACCAGGGCCTTTATAAGCCTGGCCATGCAATCCAACCCAGTTGTGTCCCTATGTGTCATTAGCATTTATTAGCAGGGTGTAAGTTAGGAAGTTTCTAGAAGTATTAGTTCATTGGTATATATTAGGCTAATGACCACCAGGTCCTTTATAAGCCTGGCCATGCAATCCAACCCAGTTGTGTCCCTATGTGTCATTAGCATTTATTAACAGGGGTCTGTTAGGAAGTTTCTAGAAGTATTAGTTCATAGGTATCTACTATGCTAATGACCACCATGGCCTTTACAAGCCTGGCCATCCAATCCAACCCAGTTGTGTCCCTATGTGTCATTAGCATTTATTAACAGTGGTATGTTAGGAAGTTTCTAGAAGTATTAGTTCATAGGTATATATTAGGCTAATGACCACCAGGGCCTTTATAAGCCTGGCCATGCAATCCAACCCAGTTGTGTCCTTATGTGTCCTTAGCATTTATTAACAGGGGTATGTTAGGAAGTTTCTAGAAGTATTAGTTCATAGGTATATATTAGGCTAATGACCACCAGGGCCTTTATAAGCCTGGCCATGCAATCCAACCCAGTTGTGTCCCTATGTGTCATTATCATTTATTAACAGCGGTATCTTAGGAAGTTTCTAGAAGTATTAGTTCATAGGATATATTAGGTTAACGACCACCAAGGCCTTTATACGCCTGGCCCTACGATATAACCCAGTTGTGTCCCTATGTGTCATTAGCATTTATTAACAGGGGGTATGTTAGGAAGTTTCTAGAAGTATTAGTTCATAGGTATATATTAGGCTAATGACCACCAGGGCCTTTATAAGCCTGGCCATGCAATCCAACCCAGTTGTGTCCCTATGTGTCATTAGCATTTATTAACAGGGGTATGTTAGGAAGTTTCTAGAAGTATTAGTTCATAGGTATATATTAGGCTAATGACCACCAGGGCCTTTATAAGCCTAGCCATGCAATCCAACCCAGTTGTGTCCCTATGTGTCATTAGCATTTATTAACAGGGGGTATGTTAGGAAGTTTCTAGAAGTATTAGTTCATAGGTATATATTAGGCTAATGACCACCAGGGCCTTTATAAGCCTAGCCATGCAATCCAACCCAGTTGTGTCCCTATGTGTCATTAGCATTTATTAACAGGGGTATGTTAGGAAGTTTCTAGAAGTATTAGTTCATAGGTATATATTAGGCTAATGACCACCAGGGCCTTTATAAGCCTGGCCATGCAATCCAACCCAGTTGTGTCCCTATGTGTCATTAGCATTTATTAACAGGGGTATGTTAGGAAGTTTCTAGAAGTATTAGTTCATAGGTATATATTAGGCTAATGACCACCAGGGCCTTTATAAGCCTGGCCATGCAATCCAACCCAGTTGTGTCCCTATGTGTCATTAGCATTTATTAACAGGGGGTATGTTAGGAAGTTTCTAGAAGTATTAGTTCATAGGTATATATTAGGCTAATGACCACCAGGGCCTTTATAAGCCTGGCCATGCAATCCAACCCAGTTGTGTCCCTATGTGTCATTAGCATTTATTAACAGGGGGTATGTTAGGAAGTTTCTAGAAGTATTAGTTCATAGGTATATATTAGGCTAATGACCACCAGGGCCTTTATAAGCCTGGCCATGCAATCCAACCCAGTTGTGTCCCTATGTGTCATTAGCATTTATTAACAGGGGTATGTTAGGAAGTTTCTAGAAGTATTAGTTCATAGGTATATATTAGGCTAATGACCACCAGGGCCTTTATAAGCCTGCCCATGCAATCCAACCCACTTGTGTCCCTATGTGTCATTAGCATTTTTAACAGGGGTATGTTAGGAAGTTTCTAGAAGTATTAGTTCATAGGTATATATTAGGCTAATGACCACCAGGGCCTTTATAAGCCTGGCCATGCAATCCAACCCAGTTGTGTCCCTATGTGTCATTAGCATTTATTAACAGGGGATATGTTAGGAAGTTTCTAGAAGTATTAGTTCATAGGTATATGTTAGGCTAATGACCACCAGGGCCTTTATAAGCCTGGCCATGCAAGCCAACCCAGTTGTGTCCCTATGTGTCATTAGCATTTATTAACAGGGGGTATGTTAGGAAGTTTCTAGAAGTATTAGTTCATAGGTATATATTAGGCTAATGACCACCAGGGCCTTTATAAGCCTGGCCATGCAATCCAACCCAGTTGTGTCCCTATGTGTCATTAGCATTTATTAACAGGGGTATGTTAGGAAGTTTCTAGAAGTATTAGTTCATAGGTATATATTAGGCTAATGACCACCAGGGCCTTTATAAGCCTGGCCATGCAATCCAACCCAGTTGTGTCCCTATGTGTCATTAGCATTTATTAATAGGGGTATGTTAGGAAGTTTCTAGAAGTATTAGTTCATAGGTATATATTAGGGTAATGACCACCAGGGCCTTTACAAGCCTGGCCATGCAATCCAACCCAGTTGTGTCCCTATGTGTCATTAGCATTTATTAACAGGGGATATGTTAAGAAGTTTATAGAAGTATTAGTTCATAGGTTTATATTAGGCTAATGACCACCAGGGCCTTTATAAGCCTGGTCATGCAATCCAACCCTGTTGTGTCCCTATGTGCCATTAGCATTTATTAACAGGGGTATGTTAGGAAGTTTCTAGAAGTATTAGTTCATAGCTATATATTAGGTGAATGACCACCAGGGCCTTTATAAGCCTGGCCATGCAATCCAACCCAGTTGTGTCCCTATGTGTCATTAGCATTTATTAACAGGGGTATGTTAGGAAGTTTCTAGAAGTATTAGTTCATAGGTATATATTAGGCTAATGACCACCAGGGCCTTTATAAGCCTGGCCATGCAATCCAACCCAGTTGTGTCCCTATGTGTCATTAGCATTTATTAACAGGGGTATGTTAGGAAGTTTCTAGAAGTATTAGTTCATAGGTATATATTAGGCTAATGACCACCAGGGCCTTTATAAGCCTAGCCATGCAATCCAACCCAGTTGTGTCCCTATGTGTCATTAGCATTTATTAACAGGGGTATGTTAGGAAGTTTCTAGAAGTATTAGTTCATAGGTATATATTAGGCTAATGACCACCAGGGCCTTTATAAGCCTAGCCATGCAATCCAACCCAGTTGTGTCCCTATGTGTCATTAGCATTTATTAACAGGGGGTATGTTAGGAAGTTTCTAGAAGTATTAGTTCATAGGTATATATTATGCTAATGACCACCAGGGCCTTTATAAGCCTGGCCTTCCAATCCAACCCAGTTGTGTCCTTATGTGTCCTTAGCATTTATTAACAGGGGAATGTTAGGAAGTTTCTAGAAGTATGAGTTCATTGGTATATATTAGGCTAATGACCACCAGGGCCTTTATAAGCCTGGCCATGCAATCCAACCCAGTTGTGTCCCTATGTGTCATTAGCATTTATTACAGGGGGCATGTTAGGAAGTTTCTAGAAGTATTAGTTCATAGGTATATATTAGGCTAATGACCACCAGGGCCTTTATAAGCCTGGCCATGCAATCCAACCCAGTTGTGTCCCTATGTGTCATTAGCATTTATTAAAAGTGGTATGTTAGGAAGTTTCTAGAAGTATTAGTTCATAGGTATATATTAGGCTAATGACCACCAGGGCCTTTATAAGCCTGGCCATGCAATCCAACCCAGTTGTGTCCCTATGTGTCATTAGCATTTATTAACAGGGGTATGTTAGGAAGTTTCTAGAAGTATTAGTTCATAGGTATATATTAGGCTAATGACCACCAGGGCCTTTATAAGCCTAGCCATGCAATCCAACCCAGTTGTGTCCCTATGTGTCATTAGCATTTATTAACAGGGGGTATGTTAGGAAGTTTCTAGAAGTATTAGTTCATAGGTATATATGTGGCTAATGACCACCAGGGCCTTTATAAGCCTGGCAATGCAATCCAACTCAGTTGTGTCCTTATGTGTCATTATCATTTATTTACAGTTGTATGTTAGGAAGTTTCTAGATGTATTAGTTCATAGGTATATATTAGGCTAATGACCACCAGGGCCTTTATAAGCCTGGCCATGCAATCCAACCCAGTTGTGTCCCTATGTGTCATTAGCATTTATTAACAGTTGTATGTTAGGAAGTTTCTAGAAGTATTAGTTCATAGGTATATATTAGGCGAATGACCACCAGTTTCTTTATTGGCCTGGCCATGCAATCCAACCCAGTTGTGTCCCTATGTGTCATTAGCATTTATTAACAGGGGTATGTTAGGAAGTTTCTAGAAGTATTAGTTCATAGGTATATATTAGGCTACTGACCACCAGGGCCTTTATAAGCCTGGCCATGCAATCCAACCCAGTTGTGTCCCTATGTGTCATTAGCATTTATTAACAGGGGTATGTTAGGAAGTTTCTAGAAGTATTAGTTCATAGGTATATATTAGACTAATGACCACCAGGGCCTTTATAAGCCTGGCCATGCAATCCAACCCAGTTGTGTCCCTATGTGTCATTAGCATTTATTAACAGGAGGTATGTTAGGAAGTTTCTAGAAGTATTAGTTGATAGGTATATATTAGGCTAATGACCACCAGGGCCTTTATAAGCCTGGCCATGCAATCCAACCCAGTTGTGTCCCTATGTGTCATTAGCATTTATTAACAGGGGTATGTTAGGAAGTTTCTAGAAGTATTAGTTCATAGGTATATGTTAGGTGAATGACCTCCAGGGCCTTTATAAGCCAGGCCATGCAATCTAACCCAGTTGTGTCCCTATGTGTCATTAACATTTATTAACAGGGGTATGTTAGGAAGTTTCTAGAAGTATTAGTTCATAGGTATATATTAGGCTAATGACCACCAGGGCCTTTATAAGCCTGGCCATGCAATCCAACCCAGTTGTGTCCCTATGTGTCATTAGCATTTATTAACAGGGGGTATGTTAGGAAGTTTCTAGAAGTATTAGTTCATAGGTATATATTAGGCTAATGACCACCAGGGCCTTTATAAGCCTGGCCATGCAATCCAACCCAGTTGTGTCCCTATGTGTCATTAGCATTTATTAACAGGGGGTATGTTAGGAAGTTTCTAGAAGTATTAGTTCATAGGTATATATTAGGCTAATGACCACCAGGGCCTTTATAAGCCTGGCCATGCAATCCAACCCAGTTGTGTCCCTATGTGTCATTAGCATTTATTAACAGGGGTATGTTAGGAAGTTTCTAGAAGTATTAGTTCATAGGTATATATTAGGCTAATGACCACCAGGGCCTTTATAAGCCTGGCCATGCAATCCAACCCAGTTGTGTCCCTATGTGTCATTAGCATTTATTAACAGTGGTATGTTAGGAAGTTTCTAGAAGTATTAGTTCATTGGTATATATTATGCTAATGACCACCAGGTCCTTTATAAGCCTGGCCTTGAAATCCAACCCAGTTGTGTCCTTATGTGTCCTTAGCATTTATTAACAGGGGTATGTTAGGAAGTTTCTAGAAGTATTAGTTCATAGGTATATATTAGGCTAATGACCACCAGGGCCTTTATAAGCCTGGCCATGCAATCCAACCCAGTTGTGTCCCTATGTGTCATTAGCATTTATTAACAGGGGGTATGTTAGGAAGTTTCTAGAAGTATTAGTTCATAGGTATATATTAGGCTAATGACCACCAGGGCCTTTATAAGCCTGGCCATGCAATCCAACCCAGTTGTGTCCCTATGTGTCATTAGCATTTATTAACAGGGGGTATGTTAGGAAGTTTCTAGAAGTATTAGTTCATAGGTATATATTAGGCTAATGACCACCAGGGCCTTTATAAGCCTGGCCATGCAATCCAACCCAGTTGTGTCCCTATGTGTCATTAGCATTTATTAACAGGGGTATGTTAGGAAGTTTCTAGAAGTATTAGTTCATAGGTATATATTAGGCTAATGACCACCAGGGCCTTTATAAGCCTAGCCATGCAATCCAACCCAGTTGTGTCCCTATGTGTCATTAGCATTTATTAACAGGGGGTATGTTAGGAAGTTTCTAGAAGTATTAGTTCATAGGTATATATTAGGCTAATGACCACCAGGGCCTTTATAAGCCTGGCCATGCAATCCAACCCAGTTGTGTCCCTATGTGTCATTAGCATTTATTAACAGGGGTATGTTAGGAAGTTTCTAGAAGTATTAGTTCATAGGTATATATTAGGCTAATGACCACCAGGGCCTTTATAAGCCTAGCCATGCAATCCAACCCAGTTGTGTCCCTATGTGTCATTAGCATTTATTAACAGGGGTATGTTAGGAAGTTTCTAGAAGTATTAGTTCATAGGTATATATTAGGCTAATGACCACCAGGGCCTTTATAAGCCTGGCCATGCAATCCAACCCAGTTGTGTCCCTATGTGTCATTAGCATTTATTAACAGGGGGTATGTTAGGAAGTTTCTAGAAGTATTAGTTCATAGGTATATATTAGGCTAATGACCACCAGGGCCTTTATAAGCCTGGCCATGCAATCCAACTCAGTTGTGTCCCTATGTGTCATTAGCATTTATTAACAGGGTGTATGTTAGGAAGTTTCTAGAAGTATTAGTTCATAGGTATATATTAGGCTAATGACCACCAGGGCCTTTATAAGCCTGGCCATGCAATCCAACCCAGTTGTGTCCCTATGTGTCATTAGCATTTATTAACAGTGGGTATGTTAGGAAGTTTCTAGAAGTATTACTTCATAGGTATATACTAGGGTAATAACCACCAAGGCCTTTATAAACCTGGCCATGCAATCCAACCCAGTTGTGTCCCTATGTGTCATTAGCATTTATTAACAGGGGTATGTCAGGAAGTTTCTAGAAGTATTAGTTCATAGATATATGTTAGGCGAATGACCTCCAGGGCCTTTATAAGCCAGGCCATGCAATCTAACCCAGTTGTGTCCCTATGTGTCATTAACATTTATTAACAGGGGTATGTTAGGAAGTTTCTAGAAGTATTAATTCATAGGTATATATTAGGCTAATGACCACCAGGGACTTTATAAGCCTGGCAATGCAATCAAACCCAGTTGTGTCCGTATGTGTCATTAGCATTTATTAACAGGGGTATGTTAGGAAGTTACTAGAAGTATTGGTTCATAGGTATATATTAGGCTAATGATCACCAGGGCCTTTATAAGCCTGGCCATGCAATCCAACCCAGTTGTGTCCCTATGTGTCATTAGCATTTATTAACAGGGGGTATGTTAGGAAGTTTCTAGAAGTATTAGTTCATAGGTATATATTAGGCTAATGATCACCAGGGCCTTTATAAACCTGGCCATGCAATCCAACCCAGTTGTGTCCCCATGTGTAATTAGCATTTATTAACAGGCGTATGTTAGGAAGTTTATAGAAGTATTAGTTCATAAGTATATATTAGGCTAATGACCACCAGGGCCTTTATAAGCCTGGCCATGCAATCCAACCCAGTTGTGTCCCTATGTGTCATTAGCATTTATTAACAAGGGTATGTTAGGAAGTTTCTAGAAGTATTAGTTCATAGGTATATATTAGGCTAATGACCACCAGGGCCTTTATAAGCCTGGCCATGCAATCCAACCCAGTTGTGTCCCTATGTGTCATTAGCATTTATTAACAGGGGGTATGTTAAGAAGTTTCTAGAAGTATTAGTTCATAGGTATATATTAGGCAAATGACCACCAGGGCCTTTATAAGCCTGGCCATGCAATCCAACCCAGTTGTGTCCCTATGTGTCATTAGCATTTATTAACAGGGGGTATGTTAGGAAGTTTCTAGAAGTATTAGTTCATAGGTATATATTAGGCTAATGACCACCAGGGCCTTTATAAGCCTGGCCATGCAATCCAACCCAGTTGTGTCCCTATGTGTCATTAGCATTTATTAACAGGGGTATGTTAGGAAGTTTCTAAAAGTATTAGTTCATAGGTATATATTAGGCTAATGACCACCAGGGCCTTTATAAGCCTAGCCATGCAATCCAACCCAGTTGTGTCCCTATGTGTCATTAGCATTTATTAACAGGGGTATGTTAGGAAGTTTCTAGAAATATTAGTTCATTAGTATATATTAGACTAATGACCACCAGGGCCTTTATAAGCCTGGTCATGCTATTCAACCCAGTTGTGTCCCTATGTGTCATTAGCATTTTTTAACAGGGGTATGCTAGGAAGTTTCTAGAAGTATTAGTTCATAGGTATATATTAGGCTAATGACCACCAGGGCCTTTATAAGCCTGACCATGCAATCCAACCCAGTTGTGTCCCTATGTGTCATTAGCATTTATTAACAGGTATGTTAGGAAGTTTCTAGAAGTATTAGTTCATAGGTATATATTAGGTGAATGACCACCAGGGCCTTTATATGCCTGACCATTCAATCCAACCCAGTTGTGTTCCTATATGTCATTAGCATTTATTAACAGGGGTATGTTAGGAAGTTTCTAGAAGTATTAGTTCATAGGTATATATTAGACTAATGACCACCAGGGCCTTTATAAGCCTAGCCATGCAATCCAACCCAGTTGTGTCCCTATGTGTCATTGGCATTTATTAACAGGGGGTATGTTAGTAGGTTTCTACAAGTATCAGTTCATAGCAATATATTAGGCTAATGATCACCAGGGACTTTATAAGCATGACTATGCAATCCAACTCATTTGTGTCCCTATGTGTCATTAGCATTTATTAACAGGGGTATGTTAGGAAGTTTCTAGAAGTATTAGTTCATAGGTATATATTAGGCTAATGACCACCAGGGCCTTTATAAGCCTGGCCATGCAATCCAACCCAGTTGTGTCCCTATGTGTCATTAGCATTTATTAACAGGGGTATGTTAGGAAGTTTCTAGAAGTATTAGTTCATAGGTATATATTAGGCTAATGACCACCAGGGCCTTTATAAGCCTGGCCAAGCAATCCAAACCAGTTGTGTCCCAATGTGTCATTAGCATTTATTAACAGGGGGTATGTTAGGAAGTTTCTAGAAGTATTAGTTCATAGGTATATATTAGGCTAATGACCACCAGGGCCTTTATAAGCCTAGCCATGCAATCCAACCCAGTTGTGTCCCTATGTGTCATTAGCATTTATTAACAGGGGTATGTTAGGAAGTTTCTAGAAGTATTAGTTCATAGGTATATATTAGGCTAATGACCACCAGGGCCTTTATAAGCCTGGCCATGCAATCCAACCCAGTTGTGTCCCTATGTGTCATTAGCATTTATTAACAGGCGTATGTTAGGAAGTTTCTAGAAGTATTAGTTCATAAGTATATATTATGCTAATGACCACCAGGGCCTTTATAAGCCTGGCCATGCAATCCAACCCAGTTGTGTCCCTATGTGTCATTAGCATTTATTAACATGGGTATGTTAGGAAGTTTCTAGAAGTATTAGTTCATAGGTATATATTAGGCTAATGACCACCAGGGCCTTTATAAACCTTGCAATGCAATCCAACCCAGGATTGTTCCTATGTGTCACTAGCATTTATTAACAGGCTGTATGTTAGGAAGTTTCTAGAAGTATTAGTTCATAGGTATATAGTAGGCTAATGACCACCAGGGCATTTATAAGCCTGGCCATGCAATCCAACCCAGTTGTGTCCCTATGTGTCATTAGCATTTATTAACAGGGGGTATGTTAGGAAGTTTCTAGAAGTATTAGTTCATAGGTATATATTAGGCTAATGACCACCAGGGCCTTTATAAGCCTGGCCATGCAATCCAACCCAGTTGTGTCCCTATGTGTCATTAGCATTTATTAACGGGGGTATGTTAGGAAGTTTCTAGAAGTATTAGTTCATAGGTATATATTAGGCTAATGACCACCAGGGCCTTTATAAGCCTGGCCATGCAATCCAACCCAGTTGTGTCCCTATGTGTCATTAGCATTTATTAACAGGGGGTATGTTAGGAAGTTTCTAGAAGTATTAGTTCATAGGTATATATTAGGCTAATGACCACCAGGGCCTTTATAAGCCTAGCCATGCAATCCAACCCAGTTGTGTCCCTATGTGTCATTAGCATTTATTAACAGGGGTATGCTAGGAAGTTTCTAGAAGTATTAGTTCATAGGTATATATTAGGCTAATGACCACCAGGGCCTTTATAAGCCTAGCCATGCAATCCAACCCAGTTGTGTCCCTATGTGTCATTAGCATTTATTAACAGGGGGTATGTTAGGAAGTTTCTAGAAGTATTAGTTCATAGGTATATATTAGGCTAATGACCACCAGGGCCTTTATAAGCCTGGCCATGCAATCCAACCCAGTTGTGTCCCTATGTGTCATTAGCATTTATTAACAGGGGTATGTTAGGAAGTTTCTAGAAGTATTAGTTCATAGGTATATATTAGGCTAATGACCACCAGGGCCTTTATAAGCCTAGCCATGCAATCCAACCCAGTTGTGTCCCTATGTGTCAATAGCATTTATTAACGGGGGTATATTAGGAAATTTCTAAAAGTATTAGTTCATAGGTATATATTATGCTATCGACCACCAGGGCCTTTATAAGACTGACCATGCAATCCAGCACAGTTGTGTCTCTATGTTTCATTAGCATTTATTAACACGGGTATGTTAGGAAGTCTCTAGAAGTATTAGTTCATAGGTATATATTAGGCTAATGACCACCAGGGCCTTTATAAGCCTGGCCATGCAATCCAACCAAGTTGTGTCTCTATGTTTCATTAGCATTTATTAACACGGGTATGTTAGGAAGTCTCTAGAAGTATTAGTTCATAGGTATATATTAGGCTAATGACCACCAGGGCCTTTATAAGCCTGGCCATGCAATCCAACCCAGTTGTGTCCCTATGTGTCATTAGCATTTATTAACAGGGGTATGTTAGGAAGTTTCTAGAAGTATTAGTTCATAGGTATATATTAGGCTAATGACCACCAGGGCCTTTATAAGCCTGGCCATGCAATCCAACCCAGTTGTGTCCCTATGTGTCATTAGCATTTATTAACAGGGGGTATGTTAGGAAGTTTCTAGAAGTATTAGTTCATAGGTATATATTAGGCTAATGACCACCAGGGCCTTTATAAGCCTAGCCATGCAATCCAACCCAGTTGTGTCCCTATGTGTCATTAGCATTTATTAACAGGGGGTATGTTAGGAAGTTTCTAGAAGTATTAGTTCATAGGTATATATTAGGCTAATGACCACCAGGGCCTTTATAAGCCTGGCCATGCAATCCAACCCAGTTGTGTCCCTATGTGTCATTAGCATTTATTAACAGGGGGTATGTTAGGAAGTTTCTAGAAGTATTAGTTCATAGGTATATATTAGGCTAATGACCACCAGGGCCTTTATAAGCCTAGCCATGCAATCCAACCCAGTTGTGTCCCTATGTGTCATTAGCATTTATTAACAGGGGGTATGTTAGGAAGTTTCTAGAAGTATTAGTTCATAGGTATATATTAGGCTAATGACCACCAGGGCCTTTATAAGCCTGGCCATGCAATCCAACCCAGTTGTGTCCCTATGTGTCATTAGCATTTATTAACAGGCAGTATGTTAGGAAGTTTCTAGAAGTATTAGTTCATAGGTATATATTAGGCTAATGACCACCAGGGCCTTTATAAGCCTGGCCATGCAATCCAACCCAGTTGTGTCCCTGTGTGTCATTAGCATTTATTAACAGGGGTATGTTAGGAAGTTTCTAGAAGTATTAGTTCATAGGTATATATTAGGCTAATGACCACCAGGGCCTTTATAAGCCTGGCCATGCAATCCAACCCAGTTGTGTCCCTATGTTTCATTAGCATTTATTAACAGGGGTATGTTAGGAAGTTTCTAGAAGTACTAGTTCATAGGTATATATTTGGCTAATGACCACCAGGGCCTTTATAAGCCTGGCCATGCAATCCAACCCAGGTGTGTCCCTATGTGTCATTAGCATTTATTAACAGGGGATATGTTAGGAAGTTTCTAGAAGTACTAGTTCATAGGTATATATTAGGTTAATGACCACCAGGGCCTTTACAAGCCTAGCCATGCAAGCCAACCCCCATTATGCCCCTACATGTCATTAGCATTTATTAACAGGGGTATGTTAAGAAGTTTATAGAAGTATTAGTTCATAGGTTTATATTAGGCTAATGACCACCAGGGCCTTTATAAACCTGGCCATGCAATCCAACCCTGTTGTGTCCCTATGTGCCATTAGCATTTATTAACAGGGGGGGTATGTTAGGAAGTTTCTAGAAGTATTAGTTCATAGGTATATATTAGGCTAATGACCACCAGGGCCTTTATTAACCTGGCCATGCACTCCAACCCAGTTGTGTCCCTATGTTTCATTAGCATTTATTAACAGTTGTATGTTAGGAAGTTTCTAGAAGTATTAGTTCATAGGTATATATTAGGCTACTGACCACCAGGGCCTTTATAAGCCTGGCCATGCACTCCAACCCAGTTGTGTCCCTATGTGTCATTAGCATTTATTAACAGGGGTATGTTAGGAAGTTTCTAGAAGTATTAGTTCATAGGTATATATTAGGCTAATGACCACCAGGGCCTTTATAAGCCTGGCCATGCAATCCAACCCAGTTGTGTCCCTATGTGTCATTAGCATTTATTAACAGGGGTATGTTAGGAAATTTCTAGAAGTATTAGTTCATAGGTATATATTAGGCTAATGACCTCCAGGGCCGTTATAAGCCTGGCCATGCAATCCATCCCAGTTGTGTCCCTATGTGTCATAAGCATTTATAAAGGGGTATGTTAGCAAGTTTCTAGAAGTATTAGTTCATAGGTATATATTAGGCTAATGACCACCAGGGCCTTTATAAGCCTGGCCATGCAATCCAACCCAGTTGTGTCCCTATGTGTCATTAGCATTTATTAACCGGAGATATGTTAGGAAGTTTCTAGAAGTATTAGTTCATAGGTATATATTAGGCTAATGACCACCTGGGCCTTTATAAGCCTGGCCATGCAATCCAACCCAGTTGTGTCCTTATGTGTCATTAGCATTTATTAACAGGGGTATGTTAGGAAATTTCTAGAAGTATTAGTTCATAGGTATATATTAGGCTAACGACCACCAGGGGCTTTATAAGCCAGGCCATGCAATCCAACCCTCTTGTGTCCCTATGTGTCATTAGCATTTATTAAAAGGGGTATGTTAGGAAGTTTCTAGAAGTATTAGTTCATAGGTATATATTAGGCTAATGACCACCAGGGCCTTTATAAGCCTGGCCATGCAATCCAACCCAGTTGTGTCCCTATGTGTCATTAGCATTTATTAACAGGGGTATGTTAGGAAGTTTCTAGAAGTATTAGTTCATAGGTATATATTAGGCTAATGACCACCAGGGCCTTTATAAGCCTAGCCATGCAATCCAACCCAGTTGTGTCCCTATGTGTCATTAGCATTTATTAACAGGGGTATGTTAGGATGTTTCTAGAAGTATTATTTCATAGGTATATATTAGGCTAATGACCACCAGGGCCTTTATAAGCCTAGCCATGCAATCCAACCCAGTTGTGTCCCTATGTGTCATTAGCATTTTTAACAGTGCGTATGTTAGGAAGTCTCTAGAAGTATTAGTTCATAGGTATATATTAGGCTAATGACCACCAGGGCCTTTATAAGCCTGGCCATGCAATCCAACCCAGTTGTGTCCCTATGTGTCATTAGCATTTATTAACAGGGGTATGTTAGGAAGTTTCTAGAAGTATTAGTTCATAGGTATATATTAGGCTAATGACCACCAGGGCCTTTATAAGCCTGGCCATGCAATCCAACCCAGTTGTGTCCCTATGTGTCATTAGCATTTATTAACAGGGGTATGTTAGGAAGTTTCTAGAAGTATTAGTTCATAGGTATATATTAGGCTAATGACCACCAGGGCCTTTATAAGCCTGGCCATGCAATCCAACCCAGTTGTGTCCCTATGTGTCATTAGCATTTATTAACAGGAGGTATGTTAGGAAGTTTCTAGAAGTATTAGTTCATAGGTATATATTAGGCTAATGACCACCAGGGCCTTTATAAGCCTAGCCATGCAATCCAACCCAGTTGTGTCCCTATGTGTCATTATCATTTATTAACAGCGGTATCTTAGGAAGTTTCTAGAAGTATTAGTTCATAGGTATATATTAGGCAAATGACCACCAGGGCCTTTATAAGCCAGGCCATGCAATCTAACCCAGTTGTGTCCCTATGTGTCATTAGCATTTATTAACGAGGTATGTTAGGAAGTTTCTAGAAGTATTAGTTCATAGGTATATATTAGTCGAATGACCACCAAGGCCTTTATAAGCCTGGCCATGCAATCCAACCCAGTTGTGTCCATATGTGTCATTAGAATTTATTAACAGGGGTATGTTAGGAAGTTTCTAGAAGTATTAGTTCATAGGTATATATTAGGCTAATGACCACCAGGGCCTTTATAAGCCTGGCCATGCAATCCAACCCAGTTGTGTCCCTATGTGTCATTAGCATTTATTAACAGGAGGTATGTTAGGAAGTTTCTAGAAGTATTAGTTCATAGGTATATATTAGGCTAATGATCACCAGGGCCTTTATAAGCCTGACCATGCAATCCAACCCAGTTGTGTCCCTATGTGTCATTAGCATTTATTAACAGTGGGTATTTTAGGAAGTTTCTAGAAGTATTAGTTCATTGGTTTATATTAGACTAATTACCACCATGGCCTTTATAAGCCTGGCCATGCAATCCCACCCAGTTGTGTCCCTATGTGTTATTAGCATTTATTAACAGGAGGTATGTTAGGAAGTTTCTAGAAGTATTAGTTCATATGTATATATGAGGCTAATGACTATGAGGGCCTTTATAAGCCTGGCCATGCAATCCAACCCAGTTGTGTCCCTATGTGTCATTAGGATTTATTAACAGGGGGGTATGTTAGGAAGTTTCTAAAAGTATTAGTTTATAGCTATATATTAGGCTAATGACCACCTGGGCCTTTATAAGCCTAGCCATGCAATCCATCCCAGTTGTGTCCCTATGCGTCATTTGTATTTATTAACAGGGGGTATGTTAGGAAGTTTCTAGAAGAATTTGTTCATAAGTATATATTAGTCTAATGATCACCAGGGCCTTTATAAGCCTAGCAATGCTATCCAACCCGATTGTGTCCCTATGTGTCATTAGCATTTTTAACAGTGCGTATGTTAGGAAGTTTCTAGAAGTATTAGTTCATAAGTATATATTAGTCTAATGATCACCAGGTACTTTATAAGCCTGGCCATGCAATCCAACCCAGTTGTGTCCCTATGTTTCATTAGCATTTATTAACAGTTGTATGTTAGGAAGTTTCTAGAAGTATTAGTTCATAGGTATATATTAGGCGAATGACCACCAGGGCCTTTATAAGCCTGGCCATGCAATCCAACCCAGTTGTGTCCCTATGTGTCATTAGCATTTATTAACAGGGGTATGTTAGGAAGTTTCTAGAAGTATTAGTTCATAGGTATATATTAGGCTAATGACCACCAGGGCCTTTATAAGCCTAGCCATGCAATCCAACCCAGTTGTGTCCCTATGTGTCATTAGCATTTATTAACAGGGGTATGTTAGGAAGTTTCTAGAAGTATTAGTTCATAGGTATATATTAGGCTAATGACCACCAGGGCCTTTATAAGCCTGGCCATGCAATGCAACCCAGTTGTCTCCCTATGTGTCAGTAGCATTTATGAACAGGGCGTATGTTAGGAAGTTTCTAGAAGTATTTGCTCATAGCTATATATTAGGCTAATGACCACCAGGGCCTTTATAAGCCTAGCCATGCAATCCAACCCAGTTGTGTCCCTATGTGTCATTAGCATTTATTAACAGGGGTATGTTAGGAAGTTTCTAGAAGTATTAGTTCATAGGTATATATTAGGCTAATGACCACCAGGGCCTTTATAAGCCTGGCCATGCAATCCAACCCAGTTGTGTCCCTATGTGTCATTAGCATTTATTAACAGGGGTATGTTAGGAAGTTTCTAGAAGTATTAGTTCATAGGTATATATATTAGGCTAATGACCACCAGGGCCTTTATAAGCCTAGTCATGCAATCCAACCCAGTTGTGTCCCTATGTGTCATTAGCATTTATTAACAGGGGTTATGTTAGGAAGTTTCTAGAAGTATTAGTTCATAGGTATATATTAGGCTAATGACCACCAGGGCCTTTATAAACCTAGCCATGCAATCCACCCCAGTTGTGTCCTATCTGTCATTAGCATTTATTAACTGGGGTTATGTTAGGAAGTTTCTAGAAGTATTGGTTCATAGGTATATATTAGGCTAATGATTACCAAGGGCTTTATAAGCCAGGCCATGCAATTCAACCCAGTTGTGTCCCTATGTGTCATTAGCATTTATTAATAAGGATATGTTGGGAAGTTTCTAGAAGTATTAGCTCACAGGTATATATTAGGCTAATTACCACCAGGGCCTTTATAAGCTTAGCCATGCAATCCAACCCAGCTCTGTCCCTATGTGTCATTAGCATTTATTAACACTGGGTATTTTAGGAAGTTTCAAGAAATATTAGTTCATTGGTTTATATTAGACTAATTACCACCATGGCCTTTATAAGCCTGGCCATGCAATCCCACCCAGTTGTGTCCCTATGTGTTATTAGCATTTATTAACAGGAGGTATGTTAGGAAGTTTCTAGAAGTATTAGTTCATATGTATATATGAGGCTAATGACCACCAGGGCCTTTATAAGCCTGGCCATGCAATCCCACCCAGTTGTGTCCCTATGTGTTATTAGCATTTATTAACAGGAGGTATGTTAGGAAGTTTCTAGAAGTATTAGTTCATAGGTATATATTAGGCTAATGACCACCAGGGCCTTTATAAGCCTGGCAATGCAATCCAACCCAGTTGTGTCCCTATGTGTCATTAGCATTTATTAACAGGGGTATGTTAGGAAGTTTCTAGAAGTATTAGTTCATAGGCATATATTAGGCTAACGACCACCAGGGCCTTTATAATCCTGGCCATGCAATCCAATCCATCTGTGTCCCTATGTGTCATTAGCATTTATTAACATGGGTATGTTAGGAAGTTTCTAGAAGTATTAGTTCATAGGTATATATTAGGCTAATGACCACCATGGCCTTTATAAGCCTAGCCCATCAATCCAACCCAGTTGTGTCCCTATGTGTCATTAGCATTTATTAACAGGGGGTATGTTAGGAAGTTTCTAGAAGTATTAGTTCATAGGTATATATTAGGCTAATGACCACCAGGGCCTTTATAAGCCTGGCCATGCAATCCAACCCAGTTGTGTCCCTATGTGTCATTAGTATTTATTAACAGGGGGTATGTTAGGAAGTTTCTAGAAGTATTAGTTCATTGGTATATATTAGGATAATGACCACCAGGGCCTTTATAAACCTAGCCATGCAATCCAACCCAGGATTGTTCCTATGTGTCACTAGCATTTATTAACAGGCTGTATTTTAGGAAGTTTCTAGAAGTATTAGTTCATAGGTATATATTAGGCTAATGACCACCAGGGCCTTTATAAGCCTAGCCATGCAATCCAACCCAGTTGTGTCCCTATGTGTCATTAGCATTTATTAACAGGGGTATGTTAGGAAGTTTCTAGAAGTATTAGTTCATATGTATATATTAGGCTAATGACCACCAGGGCCTTTATAAGCCTAGCCATGCAATCCAACCCAGTTGTGTCCCTATGTGTCATTAGCATTTATTAACAGGGGGTATGTTAGGAAGTTTCTAGAAGTATTAGTTCATAGGTATATATTAGGCTAATGACCACCAGGGCCTTTATAAGCCTGGCCATGCAATCCAACCCAGTTGTGTCCCTATGTGTCATTAGCATTTATTAACAGTGGTATGTTAGGAAGTTTCTAGAAGTATTAGTTCATAGGTATATATTAGGCTAATGACCACCAGGGCCTTTATAAGCCTGGCCATGCAATCCAACCCAGTTTTGTCCCTATGTATCATTAGCACTTATTAACAGGGGATATGTTAGGAAGTTTCTAGAAGTATTAGTTCACAGGTATATATTAGGCTAATGACCACCAGGGCCTGTATAAAGCTAACTATGCAATCCAACACAGTTGTATCTCTCTGTGTCATTAGCATTTATTAACAGGGGTATGTTAGGAAGTTTCTATAAGTATTAGTACATGGGTATATATTAGGCTAATGACCCCCAGGGCCTTTATAAGGCTAGCCATGCAATCCAACCCAGTTGTGTCCCTATTTGTCATTAGCATTTTTTAACAAGGGGTATGTTAGGAAGTTTCTAGAAGTATTAGTTCAAAGGTATATATTAGGCTAACAACCACAAGGGCCTTTATAAGCTTGACCATGCAATCCAACCCAGTTTTGTCCCTATGTGTCATTAGCATTTATTAACCGTGGGTATGTTAGGAAGTTTCCAGAAGTATTAGTTCATAGTTATATATTAGGCGAATGACCACCAGGGCCTTTATACGCCACGCAATTTAACCCAGTTCTGTCCCTATTTATCATTAGCATTTATTATCAGGGGGTATGTTAGGAAGTTTCTGGACGTATTAGTTCATATATATATATATATATATATATATATATATATATATATATATATATATATATATATATATATATATATATATTAGGCTAATGACCACCAGGGCCTTTACAAGCCTGGGCATGCAATCCATCCCAGTTGTGTCCTTATGTGTCGTTAGCATTTATTAACAGGGGTTATGTTAGGAAGTTTCTAGAAGTATTAGTTCATAGGTATATACTAGGCTAATGACCACCAGGGCCTTTATAAGCTGAGTTGTGCAATCCAACCCAATTGTGGCGCTATGCATCATTGGCATTTATTATGTAGTGGTATGTTAGTTAGGAAGATTCTAGATGTTTTTGGGGGGGGTCTATAAATTTGGGTAGTACTGTCTGCCTCTGTCTGTCAGAGACTTGGGGGCCAGACCTGGAGTGCATGTTCTATTTTCCCGTCCATTAATCAAGGTTAGTGATGGACTCTACTTTACATGGATGAGGAGTCTGTTTCAGAACATGGGGATCCTCTGAGACACATATCTTATTTATCTATTTTTTATTTTATTTTACATTTGTTGACTGGGATTGTCTGACTAAGTTGAAGAGCCCATTTTCAGCGGAGTCCCGAGTGGAATAGCTCCAACATATTATACAATTTTCATTATAAATTAGCATTAAACAGCAATGTTACAGGATTATTACAAGGCATTAAGTAGCAGTTCAATGTTATACAGTGTCAATAATCAGGAATATAGCAAAACTACTTCAAGGTGTATAAAAAGAAATATGTCATGAAGATGAATACAGTTTTTGGGGTAAGTGGTTACAGAACCTCAATTTTATCATAATGTAGTTGCATGAAGGCAAGACAATTACAATAGAATGTTTCTCTGAGGCGATTTGCTTAATAGATTTTAGAAGACAGTAGAAAGAGTAGTCAAGGAAGATTAGAGAGAGCTAGTGAGAAGAGCGAGTTAAGGGCAGAAGGTAGATTAAGGTAGGAGAAGTAGGGGATGTTTAAGCAGGGATAGTGCAGTGGCAGGACCGGTGACTTTTAAAGTGCTCTTTGGTGGCTGTCTTAAATTGTTTAGGATGTGTAAGAGTCCTGATTTCTAGTGGGAGCCTATTCCAGGCAATAGTGGGGTGATAGCCATACATGTTGCGTCCAAATTTAGACTTGGGTTTGCAGATTTGCAGTAGGTCTTGGTTAGAGCTTAGGAGAGGTCTGGAGGGAGAATCATGGGAGATGAGAGGGGATAGTGCTGGGCAGTAGGAAGGCTGGCATAGGACAGAATGGATGATCTGGAGCTGAGAATGAAGCCAGTTTAGGTGTTTTAGAGAGAGACAGTGATGGGATTTGTAGGTTATTTTGAACAGCAAATCTAGTTACCGTGTTGTAGATAGATTTGAGTTTGGTCAGGAGTGCTGAGTAAACATTTGTGAGAATTTTACATTAGACTGTGTAGAAGGTAGGTAAGAGAGAGAGTAATCTTGGCTTCAGAGATAAGGAATTTCTTCTTATGGTAAAGGAGCACTAGTTTTCAATGTGTCTTTTTGATGCAGTTATTAACATGCAAGTCAAGTTTAAGCTGATCGTCGATGGTTACGCCTAAGAGCTTAGTACTGGATTCTACCTGAATGGGAGTGTTATTAAGGGACTGTATGAAGAAGGAGGGTTTAATATTGTTGAACTTTTTAGGTAGGAAGAGTAACAGCTTTGTTTTTTAGGGCTAAGGATGAGCTGGTTGTTGCACAGCCATGTTTCAACTAAGTTAAAAGATGCCTGCGTAGCTGAGAAGAGCTTAGAGGAAGAGTTGGCTGTGGTGATGACTGCAGAATCATTTGTGTATTGCACTAAAGATGAGTGAGGACAGGAGGTGTAGAGCTGATTAGTAAAGATATTAAAAAGTAAAGGCCCTAGGATAGACCCTTGGGATACACCCATTTTTAAAGGGAGAGGAGGGGAGAGTGCAGAGTACCATCTCACTGATTGAGATCTATCAGTGAGGTATCTGGAGAACCATGCAACAGTATCAGAGGAGAAGTTGAGGTTATACCATTTGTGCAGCAGGAGAGTGTGACACAGTGTTGAAAGCTTTTGAGAAGTCCAAGAATAGGCAAGAAATAAGTTTATGGTTGTCCATGGCTATAGAGACTGTGTTGAGGAAGGATAATAGAGCTGTAGTAGAGCTATGTTTGGGTCTGAAGCTGTGTTGAGTGGGTGTAAGCAGATTCTCCTGTATTAGATACTGCATGACTTGTTTATGAATACATTTTTCTAGTACTTTAGAGAGAGGGGAGAGGATAGCGATAGGTCTAAAGTTGGAGATATCAGAGGAGTTACCTCCTTTGTGTATAGGCAGAGTGTAGCATTGTTTCCAGATGGAAGGGACTTTAGATTCAGAGACAGAGCGATTAATTAGGCTAGATACAGGGAGAGCAAGAGAGTCAGCTGCTAGTAAAAGAAAAGTGGAAGGAATATTGTCAGCTGATGCTGAGCATGGTTTTAATTTATAGAGTAGAGTTTTGATATAGCTAGTAGGTACAGGTTTGAGGGAGAAGGTATTTGAGGAGATAGTATTAGGAGTAGGTTCAGAAAAGTTGGAGATGTTAGTAGTAGAGGAGTTTGGGTTAGAGTTCAGTAGCTTAGATATTGAATCGATAGAATAGGTAATGAAGATAGTGTAAATCTGCAGAGAGCTAAGTTTGTGACCATTTTTTCCATAATTTGTCGCTAGTTATCATAAGGGTACGAGTGGCTTTTGAAAGCCATGGAGATATGGTGGACTTAACTCATACTTTGCGAGGGGGACCAAGTGAGTCTAAGATGCTAAGGAAGGTAGAGTTGAAAGCTAGGTCTGCTTCTTCAAGTGAGAGTTGGGTAAGGAATTTACAGATTACTTTAGAGAGAAGGGCATTAAAGGATTCTGGATGGAAGTTAGAAACTTTACGGCAAGTAATAAATTTAGGAGGTTTTGAGAAGTGGGGAGTGAACCTAAGCACTTTTATAGGGCAGCGAGTGCTCAGGGTGTTTGGTAGGGTTTCTGGGTTATGATATTTGGAAGGATTAGATACAAGTACCCAGTCAATGAGAGTACTAGATGTGTGAGAGTTGTTTGTATGAGTAGGTTGGGAGATTAAATCTGTAAAACCATATAAATTAATATGAGTATTAGAGTTTGGATTACTGAGAGTTAACCAGTTAAGTTGACATCCCCAAGGAGGATAGGTTCATTGGGGATGTGTTGAGAAAAGTATGAAAGAATATTTTCAAGCAAAGGAATGTTGACTCCCGGAGGAATATAGATGGCTGCTACTGTGATAGTGGTGTGGTCATTTATTTTAAGGTTAACTGTAAGTAGTTCAGCAGGAGAAAAGGATGGAATAGGTTTTATAATACTTGTAATGTTGAGGTGGTTGGAGTAGAGGATGGCAATGCCACCCCATTTATTGATTTGGTGATCTATGCAGAGTAAATTATAACCAGGAGGGAGAATGTCTTTATCAGAGGTTTACCATTTTAGCCAAGTCTCTTTTAGGGTGATGACATCAGGAGTGTGGAAGGCTATCCAAACATGGATTTCACTAACTTTGTTTAGAATACTACTGGCATTCATAGAGAAACTGAAATATATTTGTTTGGAGAGGTGGTGCATGGTTAGGTGATGGATGGGGCCAGGATTTAGATGTATGTCTCCTGATAGAAGGAGGACTACATGAAGTTGGTAAAGTTTGAAATTAAATGGGTTGTAAGTCAAGTACCTAGTCTTGGTTCTAAATGCTAGAGAGTGAGGGGGAGGAAGTTTGATTTTAGGCAGTGGGATGTTCATGGAAAAGATAGAGGAGGAGATTGTAATAGAGTACTGCAGAGATGAGAAGCAGTTAGTCTGGGGATTAGTAGGATCTCTATGGACAGGTGGTAAAGGAGTAGTACAAGATGTACAATAGAGGACGAGATTGTAATAGAGTACTGCAGAGATGAGATGCAGTTAGTATGGGGATTAGTGGGATCTCTATGGACAGGTGGTAAAGGAGTAGTACAAGATTTAAGATAGAGGAGAAGATTGTAATAGGGTACTGCAGAGATGAGAAGCAGTTAGTATGGGGAATAGTGGGATCTCTATGGACAGGTGGTAATGGAGTAGTACAAGATGTAAGATAGAGGAGGAGATTGTAATAGAGTACTGCAGAGATGAGATGCAGTTAGTATGGGGATTAGTGGGATCTCTATGGACAGGTGGTAAAGGAGTAGTACAAGATCTAAGATAGAGGAGAAGATTGTAATAGTGTACTGCAGCGATGAGAAGCAGTTAGTATAGGGATTAGTGAGATCTCTATGGACAGGTGGTAATGGAGTAGTACAAGATGTAAGATAGAGGAGAAGATTGTAATAGGGTACTGCAGAGATGAGAAGCAGTTAGTATGGGGATTAGTGGGATCTCTATGAACAGGTGGTAATGGAGTAGTACAAGATGTAAGATAGAGGAGGAGATTGTAACAGAGTACTGCAGAGATGAGAAGCAGTTAGTATGGGGATTAGTGGGATCTCTACAGACAGGTGGTAATGGAGTAGTACAAGATGTAAGATAGAGGAGGAGATTGTAATAGAGTACTGCAGAGATGAGAAGCAGTTAGTATGGGGATTAGTGGGATCTCTATGGACAGGTGGTAATGGAGTAGTACAAGATGTAAGATAGAGGAGGAGATTGTAACAGAGTACTGCAGAGATGAGAAGCAGTTAGTATGGGGATTAGTGGGATCTCTATGGACAGGTGGTAATGGAGTAGTACAAGATATAAGATAGAGGAGGAGATTGTAATAGAGTACTGCAGAGATGAGAAGCAGTTAGTATGGGGATTAGTGGGATCTCTATGGACAGGTGGTAATGGAGTAGTACAAGATCTAAGATAGAGGAGGAGATTGTAATAGAGTACTGCAGAGATGAGAAGCAGTTAGTATGGGGATTAGTGGGATCTCTATGGACAGGTGGTAATGGAGTAGTACAAGATGTAAGATAGAGGAGGAGATTGTAACAGAGTACTGCAGAGATGAGAAGCAGTTAGTATGGGGATTAGTGGGATCTCTATGGACAGGTGGTAATGGAGTAGTACAAGATGTAAGATAGAGGAGGAGATTGTAACAGAGTACTGCAGAGATGAGAAGCAGTTAGTATGGGGATTAGTGGGATCTCTATGGACAGGTGGTAATGGAGTAGTACAAGATGTAAGATAGAGGAGGAGATTGTAATAGAGTACTGCAGAGATGAGAAGCAGTTAGTATGGGGATTAGTGGGATCTCTATGGACAGGTGGTAATGGAGTAGTACAAGATGTAAGATAGAGGAGGAGATTGTAATAGAGTACTGCAGAGATGAGAAGCAGTTAGTATGGGGATTAGTGGGATCTCTATGGACAGGTGGTAATGGAGTAGTACAAGATGTAAGATAGAGGAGGAGATTGTAATAGAGTACTGCAGAGATGAGAAGCAGTAAGTATGGGGATTAGTGGGATCTCTATGGACAGGTGGTAATGGAGTAGTACAAGATGTAAGATAGAGGAGGAGATTGTAATAGAGTACTGCAGAGATGAGAAGCAGTTAGTATGGGGATTAGTGGGATCTCTATGGACAGGTGGTAATGGAGTAGTACAAGATGTAAGATAGAGGAGGAGATTGTAATAGAGTACTGCAGAGATGAGAAGCAGTTAGTATGGGGATTAGTGGGATCTCTATGGACAGGTGGTAATGGAGTAGTACAAGATGTAAGATAGAGGAGGAGATTGTAATAGAGTACTGCAGAGATGAGAAGCAGTTAGTATGGGGATTAGTGGGATCTCTATGGACAGGTGGTAATGGAGTAGTACAAGATGTAAGATAGAGGAGGAGATTGTAATAGAGTACTGCAGAGATGAGAAGCAGTTAGTATGGGGATTAGTGTAATATCTATGGACAGGTGGTAATGGAGTAGTACAAGATGTAAGATAGAGGAGGAGATTGTAATAGAGTACTGCAGAGATGAGAAGCAGTTAGTATGGGATTAGTGGAATCTGTATGGATGGGTGGTAATATAGTAGTACAAGATGTAAGATAGAGGAGGAGATTGTAATAGAGTACTGCAGAGATGAGAAGCAGTTAGTATGGGGATTAGTGGGATCTCTATGGACAGGTGGTAATGGAGTAGTACAAGATGTAAGATAGAGGAGGAGATTGTAATAGAATACTGCAGAGATGAGAAGCAGTTAGTATGGGGATTAGTGGGATCTCTATGGACAGGTGGTAATGGAGTAGTACTAGATGTAAGATAGAACAGGAGATTGTAATAGAGTACTGCAGAGATGAGAAGCAGTTAGTATGGGGATTAGTGGGATCTCTATGGACAGGTGGTAATGGAGTAGTACAAGATGTAAGATAGAGGAGGAGATTGTAATAGAGTACTGCAGAGATGAGAAGCAGTTAGTATGGGGATTAGTGGGATCTCTATGGACAGGTGGTAATGGAGTAGTACAAGATGTAAGATAGAGGAGGAGATTGTAATAGAGTACTGCAGAGATGAGAAGCAGTTAGTATGGGGATTAGTGGGATCTCTATGGACAGGTGGTAATGGAGTAGTACAAGATGTAAGATAGAGGAGGAGATTGTAATAGAGTACTGCAGAGATGAGAAGCAGTTAGTATGGGGATTAGTGGGATCTCTATGGACAGGTGGTAATGGAGTAGTACAAGATGTAAGATAGAGGAGGAGATTGTAATAGAGTACTGCAGAGGTGAAATGCAGTAAGTATGGGGATAAGTGGGATCTCTATGGACAGGTGGTAATGGAGTAGTACAAGATGTAAGATAGAGGAGGAGATTGTAATAGAGTACTGCAGAGATGAGAAGCAGTTAGTATGGGGATTAGTGGGACCTCTGGACATGGGGTAATGGAGTTATACAAGATGTAAGATAGAGGAGGAGATACAGTATTGCAGAGATGAGAAGCAGTTAGTATGGGGATTAGTGGGATCTCTAAGGACAGGTGGTAATGGAGTAGTACAAGATGTAAGATAGAGGAGGAGATTGTAATAGAGTACTGCAGAGATGAGAAGCAGTTAGTATGGGGATTAGTGGGATCTCTATGGACAGGTGGTAATGGAGTAGTACAAGATGTAAGATAGAGGAGGAGATTGTAATAGAGTACTGCAGAGATGAGAAGCATTTAGTATGGGGATTCGTGGGATCTCTATGGACAGGTGGTAATGGAGTAGTAGAAGATGTAAGATAGAGGAAGAGATTGTAATAGAGTACTGCAGAGATGAGAAGCAGTTAGTATGGGGATTAGTGGGATCTCTATGGACAGGTGGTAATGGAGTAGTACAAGATGTAAGATAGAGGAGGAGATTGTAATAGAGTACTGCAGAGATGAGAAGCAGTTAGTATGGGGATTAGTGGGATCTCTATGGACAGGTGGTAATTGAGTAGTACAAGATGTAAGATAGAGGAGGAGATTGTAATAGAGTACTGCAGAGATGAGAAGCAGTTAGTATGGGGATTAGTGGGATCTCTATGGACAGGTGGTAATGGAGTAGTACAAGATGTAAGATAGAGGAGGAGATTGTAATAGAGTACTGCAGAGATGAGAAGCAGTTAGTATGGGGATTAGTGGGATCTCTATGGACAGGTGGTAATGGAGTAGTACAAGATGTAAGATAGAGGAGGAGATTGTAATAGAGTACTGCAGAGATGAGAAGCAGTTAGTATGGGGATTAGTGGGATCTCTATGGACAGGTGGTAATGGAGTAGTACAAGATGTAAGATAGAGGAGGAGATTGTAATAGAGTACTGCAGAGATGAGAAGCAGTTAGTATGGGGATTAGTGGATCTCTATGGACAGGTGGTAATGGAGTAGTACAAGATGTAAGATAGAGGAGGAGATTGTAATAGAGTACTGCAGAGATGAGAAGCAGTTAGTATGGGGATTAGTGGGATCTCTATGGACAGGTGGTAATGGAGTAGTACAAGATGTAAGATAGAGGAGGAGATTGTAATAGAGTACTGCAGAGATGAGAAGCAGTTAGTATGGGGATTAGTGGGATCTCTATGGACAGGTGGTAATGGAGTAGTACAAGATGTAAGATAGAGGAGGAGAATCTAATAGAGTACTGCAGAGATGAGAAACAGTTAGTATGGGGATTAGTGGGATCTCTATGGACAGGTGGTAATGGAGTAGTACAAGATGTAAGATAGAGGAGGAGATTGTAATAGAGTACTGCAGAGATGAGAAGCAGTTAGTATGGGGATTAGTGGGATCTCTATGGACAGGTGGTAATGGAGTAGTACAAGATGTAAGATAGAGGAGGAGATTGTAATAGAGTACTGCAGAGATGAGAAGCAGTTAGTATGGGGATTAGTGGGATCTCTATGGACAGGTGGTAATGGAGTAGTACAAGATGTAAGATAGAGGAGGAGATTGTAATAGAGTACTGCAGAGATGAGAAGCAGTTAGTATGGGGATTAGTGGGATCTCTATGGACAGGTGGTAATGGAGTAGTACAGGATGTAAGATAGAGGAGGAGATGTAATAGAGTACAGCAGAGATGAGAAGCAGTTAGTATGGGGATTAGTGGGATCTCTATGGACAGGTGGTAATGGAGTAGTACAAGATGTAAGATAGAGGAGGAGATTGTAATCGAGTACTGCAGAGATGAGAAGCAGTTAGTATGGGGATTAGTGGGATCTCTATGGACAGGTGGTAATGGAGTAGTACAAGATGTAAGATAGAGGAGGAGATTGTAATAGAGTACTGGAGAGATGAGAAGCAGTTAGTATGGGGATTAGTGGGATCTCTATGGACAGGTGGTAATGGAGTAGTACAAGATGTAAGATAGAGGAGGAGATTGTAATAGAGTACTGCAGAGATGAGAAGCAGTTAGTATGGGGATTAGTGGGATCTCTATGGACAGGTGGTAATGGAGTAGTGCAAGATGTAAGATAGAGGAGGAGATTGTAATAGAGTACTGCAGAGATGAGAAGCAGTTAGTATGGGGATTAGTGGGATCTCTATGGACAGGTGGTAATGGAGTAGTACAAGATGTAAGATAGAGGAGGAGATTGTAATAGAGTACTGCAGAGATGAGAAGCAGTTAGTATGGGGATTAGTGGGATCTCTATGGACAGGTGGTAATGGAGTAGTACAAGATGTAAGATAGAGGAGGAGATTGTAATAGAGTACTGCAGAGTTGTGAAGCTGTTAGTATGGGGATTAGTGGGATCTCTATGGACAGGTGGTAATGGAGTAGTACAAGATGTAAGATAGAGGAGGAGATTGTAATAGAGTACTGCAGAGATGAGAAGCAGTTAGTATGGGGATTAATGGGATCTCTATGGACAGGTGGTAATGGAGTAGTACAAGATGTAAGATAGAGGAGGAGATTGTATTAGACTACTGCAGACATGATAAGCAGTTAGTATGGGGATTAGTGGGATCTCTATGGACAGGTGGTAATGGAGTAGTACAAGATGTAAGATAGAGGAGGAGATTGTAATAGAGTACTGCAGAGATGAGAAGCAGTTAGTATGGGGATTAGTGGGATCTCTATGGACAGGTGGTAATGGAGTAGTACAAGATGTAAGATAGAGGAGGAGAATGTAATAGAGTACTGCAGAGATGAGAAGCAGTTAGTATGGGGATTAGTGGGATCTCTATGGACAGGTGGTAATGGAGTAGTACAAGATGTAAGATAGAGGAGGAGATTGTAATAGAGTACTGCAGAGATGAGAAGCAGTTAGTATGGGGATTAGTGGGATCTCTATGGACAGGTGGTAATGGAGTAGTACAAGATGTAAGATAGAGGAGGAGATTGTAATAGAGTACTGCAGAGATGAGAAGCAGTTAGTATGGGGATTAGTGGGATCTCTATGGACAGGTGGTAATGGAGTAGTACAAGATGTAAGATAGAGGAGGAGATTGTAATAGAGTACTGCAGAGATGAGAAGCAGTTAGTATGGGGATTAGTGGGATCTCTATGAACAGGTGGTAATGGAGTAGTACAAGATGTAAGATAGAGGAGGAGATTGTAATAGAGTACTGCAGAGATGAGAAGCAGTTAGTATGGGGATTAGTGGGATCTCTATGGACAGCTGGTAATGGAGTAGTACAAGATGTAAGATAGAGGAGGAGATTGTAATAGAGTACTGCAGAGATGAGAAGCAGTTAGTATGGGGATTAGTGGGATCTCTATGGACAGGTGGTAATGGAGTAGTACAAGATGTAAGATAGAGGAGGAGATTGTAATAGAGTACTGCAGAGATGAGAAGCAGTTAGTATGGGGATTAGTGGGATCTCTATGGACAGGTGGTAATGGAGTAGTACAAGATGTAAGATAGAGGAGGAGATTGTAATAGAGTACTGCAGAGATGAGAAGCAGTTAGTATGGGGATTAGTGGGATCTCTGTGGACAGGTGGTAATGGAGTAGTACAAGATGTAAGATAGAGGAGGAGATTGTAATAGAGTACTGCAGAGATGAGAAGCAGTTAGTATGGGGATTAGTGGCATCTCTATGGACAGGTGGTAATGGAGTAGTACAAGATGTAAGATAGAGGAGGAGATTGTTACTGAGTACTGCAGAGATGAGAAGCAGTTAGTATGGGGTTTAGTGGGATCTCTATGGACAGATGCTAATGGAGTAGTACAAGATGTAAGGTAAAGGAGGAGATTGTAAAAGAATACTGCAGAGATGACAAGCAATTAGTATGGGGATTAGTGGGATCTCTATGGACAGGTGGTAATGGAGTAGTTCAAGATGTAAGATAGAGGAGGAGATTGTAATAGAGTACTGCAGAGATGAGAAGCAGTTAGTATGGGGATTAGTGGGATCTCTATGGACAGGTGGTAATGGAGTAGTACAAGATGTAAGATAGAGGAGGAGATTGTAATAGAGTACTGCAGAGATGAGAAGCAGTTAGTATGGGGATTAGTGGGAACTCTATGGACAGGTGGTAATGGAGTAGTACAAGATGTAAGATAGAGGAGGAGATTGTAATAGAGTACTGCAGAGATGAGAAGCAGTTAATATGGGGAATAGTGGGATCTCTATGGACATGTGGTAATGGAGTAGTACAAGATGTAAGATAGAGGAGGAGATTGTAATAGAGTACTGCAGAGATGAGAAGCAGTTAGTATGGGGATTAGTGGGATCTCTATGGACAGGTGGTAATGGAGTAGGACAAGATGTAAGATAGAGGAGGAGATTGTAATAGAGTACTGCAGAGATGAGAAGCAGTTAGTATGGGGATTAGTGGGATCTCTATGGACAGGTGGTAATGGAGTAGTACAAGATGTAAGATAGAGGAGGAGATTGTAATAGAGTACTGCAG